>NC_143013.1:171871227-172023102 GCF_055824585.1 Amblyomma mixtum | reverse complement strand
CAGACCTAGTATCCTTGATGGACGAGTTGTCAATGCAGATGTTGATGGTGTCCTGATTATTGCGTTGACGCAGATTTTTCTGGAGAGCAGGTTAGTCTACACGCCTGTGCATAATTTTGAACTATTGTTGCCGCTGTTTGTAGTTGTTCTTCAATCATTCCCATACTTCCCGTGGTTGTCCAGATGGTTATATCATCAGCGTACAGGGCGTGGCGTTTGCCCTGTACCTGACTGAGAAGGGTGGGGGATTTAGGAGTGCAATGTTGAAGAGAAGTGGGGATAGTACTGCCCCTTGCAGAGTGCCTCTCGTGCCCATCTTCACTTGCGTTGTTTGTTTTGTGCCGGTGCTGATGTTTACGGTTCTGTCCATAAGGAAATCGCAGATGTATGAGTAAACTCGCTGGCCACAATTCGTGCTGTGGGGGTTGTTTAGGATTGTGGAGTGCTTGACGTTGTCAAACGCTCTTTGAGGTCGAGAATTAGAAGCGCTCAGTCACTGTTTCTGCGTGCGGGATCAATGACACTTCGTGTTTGAGTTGCAGAAGCACATCGTGCGTGGACAAGTGTGCCCTGAATCCAAACATCGTGTGTGGCAGTAGCTCATTGTCCTCAAGATAATTGGAGAGAGGCGCGTGGACTGCTTTCCCATGAGATTGCCTGCGCACGACGTGAGGGATATGGGGCGCAGGTTTTCGATGCTGATTTTCTTTCCGGGTTTGGGGATAAAGTGTATATTGGTTGTTTTCCATGCTTGTGGAATAATGTCAATACGCCAACATTCGGTTATGTAATCCGTGAGTTGCTGCAGAGCCTCTGTGCCGAGGTTGGCCAGAAGTCCGACCGTAATTTTGTCTTGTCCCAGGGCTGTGCCTCGGCGCATATCTGCTAGTGCTGCAATGTTTTCCTCTAAAGTGAAGTCTCTATCTAGGTCTTCGTTCGGTTCCCCACGGTACTCCTTATTGTAGGGTTGTGGATCTCTCGCGGTGCAGATATAGCGACGCGTGAGTTCATCCACGAGTTCGTGATCCCTGCCTTGAAAGCTGTGTAGGGCTCGATGCAAATTTCTGTGTTGTTCACTCTTCGCTTTTGGAGGGTCAATTAGGCATCGCAGAAGGTTCCATGTAGCCTTGGTGTCTAGGCGCCCTTTGAGGGATTCGCACTTCGTTAGCCAGTCGGTGCGAGTGAGGTCGAATGCGTATTGGTCTGCTTGAAGAGTATGCTTGGCTATTCGAAGTCTTAGTTTCCGATTGTGTCTTTGTTTATTACACCGTTTTATAAGGCTACTTCTTGCTTCCCAAAGGTGTAGGAGGTGGTTGTCAACAGCTGGGAGATCCTCCGTGGTGGCGAGGGACTTTGTGAGCTTTTCTTTAAGGTCGAGCATGGAAGCCGCCCAATCTTCGTAGCTGGTTATTTGTTCCGATGTGGCTAGTTTGGTGTCATTCTTGAATGTCTCCCAGTCTGTAATTCTGGCTTGCCCTCGTGGTTTGCTGTGCTTGTTGCTTTTGAAGGTGGTCTGCAGCACGTAGCGATCGCTGCCTTGGGTCACTCCCGTATTGAACCACTCATAGTTGCGGGCATTGCGGACGAGCGTGAGGTCGGGGGAAGTATCCCGCGTTATGCTGGGGCCGACTCGCGTCGGGTGCTGCGGGTCCGTGAGTAGGGTCAGGGCCATGTCAGCGATGGCGGATGCTAGTTTTCTGCCTTTCGCGTCTTCCCTGGGGTATCCCCATAGGGGGCTAGAAGCATTAAAATCACCAACTACAGCTAGGGGAGCTTTTTGGGCTTCTCTTAGGGTTTTAAGAAAGATCACGTCGAAGGCTACGCGGTGCTGTTTGGGGCGACTATATATATTGAGTATATAGGTGCCCTTGCTGTTTTTGTGCTGTGGCAACAGTTTTATGAAGGTATATTCAATGTCGCTGTTTAGATTAAGGTCTACAGTGGTTGCCGTGCATGATTTATGGACCAAGATGCATGTCGAGGGATTTTTTTGATGTGTTAAGTATCCTCTGATCTTAGCCTCCATGTTCACTTCTTGCAGGGCTATAATTTGCGGCGCATGGGGATGAGAGTCTATGTATTGCTGTAATGTTTCCCTCTTCCGTTTTAGACCTCTGCAGTTCCACTGTAGGATGGTAAGTTTATGTGTGGGTTGTGGAGCCATGCTGAATACTAGAAACGTGGGTCTCATCATGTGGTGCGCCCTCAGGTTGTAGATCTATCTGAGTGCTTAGCAGGCGACGAGTTCCCATTTTACCCTGTAGCTTAATTCGTGCCCTTGTTGTGAGAAACATGTGATAATTATTGAAGTTTGCGGTCAATTCTAATCTCCTGCGCTTGCATCCTTATTAGAACTGGTTCGAGGTTTTCCATCATGGGTTTAATAACTGATTCGAACATGCTTTTGATTGTCGTCTCGTACATAATTTGTAATTTATTTTCAATGAGGTCTTGAATTGTTTTTTCCAAGCGAGTGATGCGTTCCTCGGTTTCGGGGTGCTCTGTATATTGCAGCTTTAGTGCCTGCGGTGGTGGTGCCTGCGGAGTTGGTGCCTGGTGTGGTGCGTCTGGTGTAGTTGCTTGCCTCTCGGGGGTGCTAGTATCTAACTGGTGTAGAGACGGAGGGGTTAGCTCTGCCTTATCTTCTTCCATCGGGCATGCCTGTTGCGTCGATGGAGGTAATGTGTTGTTTGAATTGACTGCGATGCTTAACTGATGTTTCAATGTGCTATTTTCAGATTTAAATTCAATCGCTGCCAGGGAGACCGCGGAACACACCACCCGTTCGGTGCGATGCCTCGCCCTTTGAACGCAACGCTTTTTGAGGAAAGGAAATGGCGCAGTAATTCTCTGTCATCTCGGTCACGGCCTCTCGATCTCTCCTCCCTTGGGAGAATGAGTGTCGGTGTCTCGGTGGACACCTGAACCGCACCGTCACGGCCGTGGCACCGTACAGGAATGGAGGAAGTCAGAGTGAAAGAAGAAAGAGAAAAAGTGGCCGTAAAGAAGAAAATGAAAATTGTATTTGAAGAAAGGAAATGACGCAGTAACTGTCTCACGCTCGCTCCGCGAAATCGCTCACACCTAGAGTATAAAGTGTTGCTTCCGCAACAAAAAATGGCTACCGGTTTAGCATTGCCAAGCACGAAGAATTGTGTGAAAGCATTGTTAGAACGCAGCTCTATGGCGCCCGTTTCAGCGTTTCGCGGCGTCGCCGTCGCCGTTGTCCGTTATAACCAGCAGTGGACACCTTAGTAGCGCTTTAAGCTGCGAGACCAATGGAGCGGGACCTTTGAAAGCAAAGGAAAGTAGCATAACTGCCCTCTTGGAACAAAGGACACCCTCCACCTCCAGCGTGCTTTAAGCTACGTGGCGGTAGTGACAGATGTGCGCTGCACGCATTGGCATTGACAAAGGTGTGTCATTTAAATGAAGGGAAGTGCGCATAACTGGCTCCTTGGGTCAGTGGGCGCCTGGATCGAGCTTATAGGTACGTCGGGCTTTTAGAACTTTGTGATAGCGAATCCCTGCAGGTAGCCATGCTGCAGATCGATCTCGCTAAGGCATTTGACAGGGTGCCACATGACATCCTCTTTGATTTACTGGACTATGTCGGTGTTGGTAAAGTTATACGCGATGGTGTAGAAATGGCGTACAGAAACTGGTTTGGTTTTGTGGGGTTTAACGTCCCAAAGCGACTAAGGCTATGAGAGACGCCGTAGTGAAGGGCTCCGGAAATTTCGACCACCTGGGGTTCTTTAACGTGCACTGACATCGCACAGTACACGGGCCTCTAGAATTTCTCCTCCAAAGAAATTCTAGCCGCCGCGGCCGGGATCGAACCCGCGTCTTTTGGGTCAGCAGCCGAGCACCATAGCCACTGAGCCACCGCGGCGGCCGTACAGAAACTGCACCACAAATCTTGTCATAAATGGTGAACTGTCGCGCCGTATAGATGTACGCTCATCTGTACGCCAAGGTTGTCCTTTGTCGCCGCTGTTGTTCTCACTGTTCCTTGAACCACTCTGCCAGAAAATTTCGCAGAATGAAGAAATACGCGGTTTTGGCTTCCACACGTGTGAAGTTCGTGTGCTTGCTTACGCGGATGACGTTGCCTTTTTTGCATCGGACAGGGAAAGCATTACGGCTGTACTGAAAACAACACAGGATTTTTGTGCCCAGTGTGGGAGCATGTTAAACATAGATAAGTGCATTGGTTTGTGGCATGGCGCATGGGACATGGGACATGACTCCAGATGTATTTGAAAATGTTCACTGGTCCACTACACCGAGCACATATCTTTGGGTGCCTCTTGATTGCTATCGTGAAAGCGATTCGGTCTGGCGCAAGAAGGCCGGTGAAATGAGAGAGATGACATCTAAATGGCGTGGGCGCGACCTTTCAGTGTTCGCGCGTGCCACGGTATGCAATGTTTTTCTAGCAGCAAAGATAATGTACATCTTGCAGGTGTTGTACTGTACACGGGTGAATATACAGAAGTTCCATCGCATCTTTGCGACATTTATATGGCAGTCCAGTTGGGAGAGAACCTCCCGAACGAATATTTTTCTGCGAGTCGCTGAGGGGGGTCTGTCCCTCTCTCACTTGTTTTTAAGCCAAGTGGTCATGCGCTTCATGTTTCTCCGCGAAACAAGAAACCTTTTCCTCCAGTGTTTTGTTCAGTTTATGTTGCCAAATGCACTCCCAGACTTTGTAATCTCCTCTGCCGGAGGTGGTCGCTACAGTGTGTCCCGTTACCTCCGTGAGGTGGTCGCATCTTATCGATTCCTTGTAACCCGTTTTTCCAGAGAATATTTGGCAACTGTGAAGAAAAGGCAACTTAAGAAAGACTTATTACACGTCCTTTTTTCCCGCTCCCTTGTATCGGTCGGCCTTTGGGGCCTCACCGGGAAAAAATGTGTTAAAGAGGGTAAGAAAAATGTGGGTAACGCCTTCAGCAAAAACTTTCTTCTTTCAGCTGCACACAGGTACCTTACCTGTTAAAAGCTGGTTACATGAAAGAGACATGTACGTCCCGTGGGGCACCCATTGCCTTCTGTGTAGGAAGGAGGAAACAATTGACCATGTTTTTGTCGACTGTAATAATGCAATCTTCTTTTGGGACGTGTTGCAGCGAACCATAAAGAAAGATTTGCCGCTCACTCCGCACGGCATTAGGTTTCTGCCTGTCGAAGACGATGGAGCTCCATATGACATCATTTTTCTGCTTGGCTTGCATGCAGTGTGGCGTAGTGCCATGGCATATCGCCATTGCGATCCTGGATCCAGATCTGTGTATCAATATTTTGTTGAGAGTGTCCTGAAAATTTACGATGTGTTAAAAGACCGAGGTTTTGACGAAGAAATTGTATCCCTTTTCCAGAATCTATCCCAACTGAAGAAGTTGGAATGGTCGCTGGAAGTGAGGAGTGCTGTAGCCATGTAAATAGCCATGTAAATAGTCACATATGTTGTAATGCACTGTGTTTCCACGCCTTTGAAGGCAATAAAGGAAAAAAAAAAGTCGGTCGATGAGAGAGAGAGATGCGGGCTGCAAGCATTGACAGCGTTGTGCCAGAAACGCGGCGCTGAAGCCATATTATGTCGGTGGTGGTGGTGAAAAACATTTTTAATACTCAGAGAGAGTTTGGGGATCAGAAGACCCCGCTACATGGTCGGTATCCTTAGTCCAGGACACCGCACGACGAGGCCCCGTCTCGCGCCCGCTTTACTAGAGCCCTTTGGGACTCCAGTGTGGAGCAGTTGAGGAGGGCAGTCTCCCATGCCTCTCGGGTGGGGGTGGAGGAAGGGGGAAGGTGAGGATTCTGAGTACATGCCCACGCCATGTGAAAGATATCACAGATCTCTCCACAGTGCGGGCAGCGCCCATCTGTGTTCGGGTCGAAGTGTTTTGCTATGGCAGGACAGAGAAGAGTTCCTGTCTGCAGGCGCCGCAGAGTTCGCTCCTCCGCCTTACTCAGCCCCTTGGCAGGTGCCGGGTAGAGGCGGTGGCTGTCGCAATAATGAATTAGGATTTCGCGGATCCGCAGAAGTGGTTTTTGAGCTTCTGAGCCAGGAGAGCTAGGAGAGCGTAGACCCTGGTGGCCAGGAGCCCAGACAACTTTTGTGCGAGTTGGATCGGCGGGAGCGCGTCTTAGAATTTGGGAGGCAAGAGGTGATATTTCCCTTGCAAGAATAATGTTCACAGGCCCGGCGAGAGTCTGTGATAACCGTTCTCAATTTTGGATCGGCGGCAGCGAGAGCTATTGCGACTTCCTCCGCTCGTGTTGAATTTGGGGCCCGAAAAGATAGTCCATCGACATTCATTCCCCGGTGGACTACGCCAGCCGTGTAGAATCCCGCAGGCGACGGCCCAGTTATGTCCACGTAGTAGACGCCCTCTTTAGATCCATATTGCCTCTCAAGCGTGCGAACTCGCGCTTGTCGTCTGCCTTCATCTGAAGCCATGTCCATGTTACGCGGGAGCGGAGCGACCCAGAGCATGTGGCGCCACAGCACCGGGATGTTCTCCGTTCCCTCTGGTATGCATGTGTGTTGGATGTGTAAGCGGTTTAGCAGGCGGCGCCCAGGAACCGTCTGCGATAGCCGCGTAAATTGGTCCACGAGGTGGGCCTCCCGCAACTCCGGATAGGAGTTTACCACTCCCAACGCCTTCAGTTTGGCGTTGGAGGTAGCCACCGGGAGGTAGGATGTCGGCGTTCGTTGTGTTCATTGGCGTCGGCGTTGACAACGTTTTACTTTCCGATAAATGTAAGGAAATGAAGCGCGCCTTAATCGCGCTTATAGGTACGTGGGTGATGAGAGAGAAATGTGGGCTGCACGCATTGACAACGCTGTGCCAGAAACGCGGCGCTGAAGTCATTGGCCGTCGGCGTTCATTATGTTCATTGGCGTTGGTGTTAACAACTTCTTACACTCCGATTATTTTAAGGCAAGGAAGTGAGCATTACTGGCTCCTTGGGTTAGTTGCATGAATCGCGCTTACAGGTACATGGGGTGATGAGAGAGAGGTGTGGGCTGCATGCGTATGTGCTGACAACGGTGAGCGAACTCTCGCCATCAACCATTAACTGCCACCTGCCAAGTTGGCAGGGTGGGTGGGGACTTTATAATGTACATGCGGAGTGACGGCCCTGCCATCGCAAGCAGCGTCGAGAGCTGTTGCTATAGCAGCCGTTTCAGCCGCGCTCCACCAGGTGTCAGGACCGTCGCTGCGCCGCCGCCGCTACCGCGCACCTAGTCGCGCGCTCATTACGCTGTTTACACAACTTGCCCGGCTTAACCAGAGCTAAACCTCAGCAATTTTTTTTTTTTTTTGCCCAAGTGGGCAGAAAAATTTGCGAGCCCTCCAGGCTGTACAAGGTGAGCGCATGCCTGGGTCTCTCTCGCAGCGCATCAATCATTGCAACAATTGCTATCGCCAAGGACTGCCAACTTTCGACCTTTACACACTGCGCGTTCACATACGTCATCAAACAAGGACTCCCCAGCATCACCTTGTGTCAGTACCGGTGCGGAGACCGCACGCTGCGTTCTCAAAGGTAATAGCAGCGCACCAGTCTTCCATCCCATCACAGTTCACCCCGACGGGACGGCCTTCCTCTGCGCTCTGGTGCCTGTCGGGGCCATGTGTGCGCCTTACAATTCCGGGGATAACGAAGAAATCGGCCCTATCGACGCCGGCCCTTAAGCAGCTCACAATCTACCTACTCCACACCGAGTATAGTGACCATATATGCATATATATACATATATGGCTCGGTCTCATCTACTTTAGTTCAGCTTGCGCCGTGGTCCCTCCAGCCAGACAAGCCAGTATCAACCAACTAATTTCGCATCGGACGACCTCCACCGGGTCAGAATTGGCCGCTTTTCGTGCGGCTGTGCAGTGCATCGGTGCAGAAATACCTCACAAATGGGCAGTGTTCTGCGATTCAAAAGCTACGGACACGTAAAAAAGCGACGTACATTCCTCTCTCCCCTTTCTGTCTCTGCCTTCGTCCCCTTTCCCACGTGTAGGGTAGCATAGTGGACATCTCTTAGTTGACCTACGTTCATTTTTCTCTCTCTCTCTCTTGTCAAAAACGCACCCCATTGGTTTTCTATGGAAGTGCGTGCGGGACAAATTTTAGAACCAGATTTTACAACTCATGGGGAGGTTAGACCAGCCTCATCAACATGTCCTTACAGTACCTTAAAACCAGGGTGTCGAACCGGCATTTTTTCGGGTTCGGTTCGGGTTCGCGTTCACGCCTTTTGGATTCAGTTCCGGGTTCGGCTCCAGAGGGTCATTCCGTTCCGGCTCGAACCGGTTCGGACCGTCTCGAACCGGTTCAAACGGGTTCAAACGGGTTCAGGACAAAAAAAAACAGAACGCAGATGAGTTTCAGTCAGCCTTGCTATGCGTTTTCTTTTTTCTTGCACATCGCTATACAAAACGAAAAAATGGAAAGATTTGTTTACGAGAACATAAAACTGGGCCAGTTGGCAAGGGTTCCCAAGCAGCAGCACGTGTAATTGGCCCAATATTGCAAATGGATGGTTTCACTCGAGTCCCTTGTAGGAACGACCTTTGCCAAAACATTTCCAACATCGGGCCAATTAGCTGTGCTGCTGGGGTTCATGCTTAAGCAGCCCAGTAAACAGGACAAAAGGAAGTCTGTAGACGACACAGACGCTGACTAACAACTGGTTATTACATTCTCGGAAAAGTATATGAAGGCGCTAGACACAGGGAACAACCCCAAAAAACAGAAGAACAAAGGTTAAAACTATAAAACCATACTGCGCATGCACATCATACTGGAGTCATGACATCTTTTTCAACGAAATTCGAAGACTATATTCCATAGTAGATGGCACTCCCCTATCTCCTGGACCGCACACAGTTGCCAAGAAAGCCTAAATCCTTATCCACGAAATTTGAAGGATGGTGAAGCAACACGCTCATCTGCTCCCTTCCTGACCATAAAGGCCTCCACTATCTCCCTGCAAATTGGATCAGGGTGATTAAACAGGAGACCTGTCTTTCAAAGTGGGGAAGCAATGAGCATTTGTTCGAACATCACAGATGGATGAAATGTCGTACAACTTGGCTTTGCATTGCTGCGAGTGCAACGATTTATTCCCCCAGTAGATAAGACAAGTGTCCCGTTTAATAACCCTGTTTGCATTTGTAGGGAGTTGGTCGAGGCCAATGGGATCAGGAAGGAAGCAGATGAGTGTGTTGCTTCACCATCTATCAATTTGTCAGATAAGGAGTCAGGCTTTCTTGGCAACTGTGTGAGGTCCAGGAGATAGGGGAGTGCCGTCTACTACGGAAGATACTCTTCGAATTTCGTTGAAAAAGACGTCACGACTCGCCTGTGATGTGCGTGCTCAGTGTGGGTTTTAAGTTTTAACCTTTGTTCTGTTTTTTGGGTTGTTCCCTGTGTCCTGCGCCTGTATATACTTTTCCCAGAATAAAATAACCAGTTGTTAGTTAGCGCTCGTGTCGTCTCCCGTCTTCCTTTTGTCGTGTTTACTGCGTTACTTGAGCATGCAAAAATTGTTTAATGCGAGATGTTCTCACTTTACCCATTTTATTTATTGTCCGCAGCAAAACGACGAATTTACGGCAAGGGCCGCAAAATCAAATAAACTCGAAATTAAAGAAAATCGGCTATGCATATACGCTCTAATCCACCTTATGAGGTGTAAGACGAAAAGCCGATGGATTTTGCATCTACAAGACCCTCCTGCTTGAGCAGTTTGGGGACCCCGTAGGGCGAGTAATAGGTCTCCCTTGAAGCTTTAGTCAGTTGGGACTTTCTCGTACGCAGTGTACTTACGGGGCGCCAAAATTGCTGGTTTTTGTATTTTTGGAATCAGCAGCCGAGCTCCACAGCCATTGCGCCATTTTTTTTCTTTATTGCCCTACAGGCCCATCGTGAGCGGTTTTATTTAGAACTTGCTGTCTAAGGCAATGAGCGCCTACAAAAGTAAATGTTGCGCTACCCACTGCGGTTGCTCAGTGGTTAGGGCGCTCGGTTACTTATTCGGTGTGCCCGGGTTCGAACTCGGCCCCGGCGGCCACGTTTCGATGGAGGCGGAATGCAAAAGGCACCGTGTGCTGCGCGATGTCAGTGCACGTTAAAGGGCAACTGCGCCACTTTTTTTGAGAATTTCGCGATACTCAAGGATTCAAATCTATACAAGCTGCAGGTAAAGCATGCCAAGGGTTTTTGCACTACCATTTAAAATAGTAACGTAATCGACGATTAAATTTTTCACTTCTCAAGGCAACGAAGGAGTGCAGGGAAGTTGAGTGTGACGTCATGGAATGTATGATTTCAATTTACCGCTGTCGTCAGCCACGCCCTGTCGTGCCTCATTGAACGCTGCCAAAGAACTCTCGGCAGGGTTTGCCTTCAGTGCCGTTGGTATTTTTTTCCTTCAAAGCAGGCGTTTATGCGTCGGAAAAGTACTGATACCTTCGATGACATCATCATGCGTCGCCCACCTATCGTTGTGCGCTGCGGAGAAGCTTGAAGGCCGTCGCAATTTTAATTGGTGATTACATCACCGTTTCAAATTCTAGGCCCAAAGGACTTCGCACACCTTACCTGGAAGTTTCACACATTCGACCCTTTTAAGCTCGTCGATTTCTAAAACCTATGCAGTTGCACTTTAAGGAACGCCAGCTGGTAGAAATTATTCCGGAGCCCACCCCTACTGCACCTGTTTCTCTTTTTTCTTTCACTCCCACCTTCCTCCCTCTCTTACGGTGCGGTTCAGGTGTTCATCAAGAAGTGAGACAGACTGCGCCATTTCCTTTCCACAAAAACCACCATCACTACACTGTTGGGCCCTCGCGCTAATATTTCGTTCATTTGCGCGAAATGACGCTAAGAAAAGGAAGGCATTATCAATCGGTACTAAAATGACTACACACACCCAGTTTTAATGCGTGTTTTCTCCTTTCAAATGACGCCATGGTATTCGCTTATTGCCACTAAATAATTTAGAAAATAATTTTCTCCCATACTGTTTCGGTTTCACCAGCCGAATGATGGCTGTGACGTGAGTTAAACATTAGGTCACGTGAGGCACGGGAAAACTAATACAAACGCTGATACGTTGTTTTGACTCACTGTAGCACTTAAATCAGCCGACTTCAACACCTATAATTACAACGAACGACGTATCAGCAGTTATATTGCCGTTCTATAGCACCTCACGCGACCTAATTTCCACTACACGTCACAGCCATCGTTATGTTGGTGAAACCGAAACAAGGTCAGGAAGAAATTCAAATATAAATTATTTATTACGTGTCGGTGAATACCATGCGGTGCTCCATGTATACCAACGTCTAACGCATCGTTTGAAAGACGAAAGCACGCAAGCAAAAGCTTGGTGTCTATAGTACCTTATTGAGTTAGAGCAGTCCTAACATTTTGATTAAAGATTTACGCAAATATGTAAAAGGGGAGGAGTAATAACTCAAGATTTCACATAAACCTGACGTACAAGTGTTTAGAATTGGCGGTAGTACAATACAGAAGCGTCAATTAGGCTTCTTCCTAGGCACCAGACCTCCTGCAAGTTTGCTGTCGCATATACTGGGTACCATTTTCGCACTTCCCAGCGCAGACAGCTACGGGTGGGTAAATCTATGCGATAGATCATCTCATTTTGTCGGAAAACAAGACGCATGCCGGGATGCAAAAAAAAGTGGGGCCGAACCGGGTCCCGAACCGGTTCGGAACGGTTCCTTTGAATCGTTCCGGTTCGGGTTCAGTTCCAAGATGGCGAAAAAATATGGGTTCGGTTCGGTTCCGGTTCCGGGCGAAAATTCGGGTTCGGTTCCGGTTTCGGGTTCGGGTTCAGTTCCGGTTCGACACCCTGCTTAAAATATTCCACGGATGCCTCACATTTAATACTGATGTCCAAGAAAGCTGGATTTGAACGCTGGATGAAAGTTGGACTCGGATGGAGTTCAACGAGCAGGACTCCTGTTAAGCGAGAAGCCTACGGTTCCAGTAGCTCCTTTCCCCCTTTTCGCCGGTAACTGCCGTGTCCGTTGGAAAATCTGGAGGGGTTAGGGAATGATGACAGCGCGTCGCGCGCTTCGGACGCTGTCCAAGGCCGCGAGGAATGGGCAGCAAGACCGCGAACAGCCTTGTCAGGGTCGCAAAGGGCCGACGACCATTTCCCATTGAAAAGAGATGAGCTCTAGAGTGGGGGCGGGGGTCAATAAGGTCGGCGACTTCTAAGCCACCCGACTGTCGAGCTAAGCGGTGGAGTTCTGCTTTGCTGGCGCCTCGATAGTTTGCATGTTCCAGGAAAAGTGCGCGATCCGCTGAGTCGGGCTCTGGCGATCACTGGGCTCCGCCCACTTGAGTGTACAGTGCCATTGCAGCGGTATTGGTTGAAATTGGGCGAGACCAGACTTACTAAAGCTCCGCCCAATTATCGAAGGTACTAAAACTCGCTGCAAACAAAGAGCAAAGAGGAGCGCGCCGAGTCTCAGTCTCGGCCGCTTTTCTACACCCCTTCTTTTGAATAGCCTTTTCTCTTAGAACATCTATTTTGGTCCAGTCTTCAATAAATCAGTTTTTTTTCTTCAAAGACGTTGGAATTGCTCCCCCAACCGGCAGCGTGTCGCCGGACGAGTAGACGAAGCGGATCAAGTGCCCTTCGTACTGCTGACCGGATACGATCATCGACCAACGTGACATCGTTATTTGTCGCTCGCGACGAGCATTCGACCAGACCATCCGGCCAATCCAACAGTTACGGAAAAACTTAACTGGTGCCGTGGACAGGATCAGTGTTTGAACTTAACTACTCCGTTTCCAGGAAAAGTAGCCTATTCGTCATTACTCACAGTGGCCTCTTTGACAAAAGAACACTGTAATTTATCGACATAGACCAGCTTCAATGTGTCTTCACTGTTCCTTTAGCAGGCTTAGACACTTCACATTGTTTCCAGCTAATGCATGCACTTTTGTCTGCCACGATTTACGATTTAGAGTTTCAAGCAAGCGTCCGCCATAGTCACTATTTATATGCGCCTCATGAGGTTTCCGCAGCTTTCAAATAACGTTGCACTCCTGATGACAGCACTGCAGGGTTCTTTTTTATCAGTTCCGAAAACCGAAACCGCAATGCGATTGACGTATACGGCATTGCCAATCTTCGTGAGCACTTATTCACTCAGTATTATAACAAAACACGATTTAAATTGATCAAGCGATTAAGAAACATTTCGGATTGCGCGAAGGGTAGAATATCAGCTCATCCCGAGAGGCGCGCGCACCGGCTCAAAGGACGAAAGACGACAAGGAGAAAGGGCATTCGCACGCTCCTCCACGTGCGCCGATCGCGCTAGCCTCCGCCGTACCCCTACGAACGGTCCACCTCGGAGAGAAATGCAACCCAGCCAAGAGCCGCTCTGCGGTAAGTGCTTCAACGGCCAAACGCCCCGTCCGAGGGCTACTTCTTGCACCCGCGAGCGGGTAGTGGTTACTTACATATTAGATCAAAAGATGCGTCGCGAAAAAGTCCACTGCTCAAGGATCAAATCTGCCCAACGTAGCCGCGTCTCAGAAAGAAATTTTGCTGGCTTACATCGGGCACAGACTTATAGCCAGGGAGATATCCACGGTGCTTTGTGGTTTCCGCGTGCCGTTAGGCGCTGCTGGCTTCAAATGAGCGGGACGGAGGCCCAGCCTACTTACGTTTATGCCGCCAGGAATACATGGTGGCTCGGGGGGAAGGGCCGCTGCCACGTATGCACCATGCGTTGTTTTTTTTTTTTTTTTGCAAACCGAGTGTTAGTGTCGTTCTTAAATCGCTAAGACAGGAGGGGATGTGCGGTACTAATATTTGCCGTATCTGCTAGCAAGCGCAAATTTCCTCTTTTCTCAAACGCTTCTCCTTAGGCGTTATGATTGTCCACTCTTCAAGGCCACGCTTTCTGGTCGTCATGTAGAGTTGGGTCCAGGATCTGTAGCGCCTCGCGGGTCCGGCGTGCTTTCTCGCAGACGAGCCGATCGCAGAGCCCCCGGAGCCGCCGCTGCCGCCCGTCAGGGGTCGCAAGGAATCCGTGTATTCCCTGCGCAACTGGACGCCAAGCGATGATGACCGGTGCCGGAGCGTGTCACACTTGGGCCTGCTCATGCCCCTCTACCTGTCGCCCATGCTGTACTACAGGACCGCGGTACGCCCTCTCTTCCTCGCGGTGATGACGGAGGACCCGCGCCTCAGTCATCTCGCCTCGTGTGTACTACACGCGCGAGCAGCACTAAAGAGAAAACTCGGTTCATTATAAACGCCCACATATGGCGTGGTATCTGAAGCGCCCACTCCCAGTCCTTTCCCTCAGTTGACCAATATTCCCTCAGGATAACTGCTGAAGGCGGCAGTTTCTGGTTACCATGCGGACACTATTCCCACTGGAGAAATTCCCGCGTACACCTCTCGTTGCACAATAGTGTGCCTCTTGCTCATATTGGAAAGAATTCATCATTTCCTCGTCCGTGGCTTCTGCTTGTGCCCAAGTAAAGTGCACAGATTCCTCCTGCATACTTTTATGCAGCCTTAAGGCCATTTCATATAGGACACCTAAATCACTATACCCTTGCCGCTCCTTTAGTTCTTTGCATATCTCGCCGTGCACGCATTGCATTCTTTAGGCTTTTGCCCTGTGAACGAAAATTAAATGCCACGAGTTGTGCCGTCCCCCTTCCCCCCTTTCCCCGAACCCTGAAAAAAAAAAGAAAAAAGAACACTTACACATAGTTGTCCTTAAGTGCCATGCCTGCCTGTCTAGTTCCAGCAGCTCAGAACAAAGAAGAATCTGAGGCGCAAAACCTTTCATTCAAATTTAGCTTTGCTTCAGGCCCTCCGTGTAGAGACGAGTCAAGCCTGAAATGAAACGAATCAGTCATAATTATGGTGGCGCGCCTTTCCCAATGTTGGCAAGGCTTTAACGTAACCTAAAGGCTTGACAGAGTCTGCACATCAGTTTACTATCAGAGTCTGTACGAGGAAGCCTGTCATTGTCAGGGCTTGTCAGGGCGAGGACCGCTGTATTCAGCAGGGTATGGCTATGGCAGTCATCGTCAGAGCAGCAACAGTTATAGCCTGTAGCACATCTCCATCTCCATCCCTATATATATATATATATATATATATATATATATATATAGAACTGTGCACCGCATAGCACATGTTGCCTCTTTGCTAAGTGAAAGCACGAGCTGATGGGAAACCCAACAAATCTATGAAAGGCTAGCACAGGGTTGAGGCTCCAACTATGCGGTCATATCGTCTTTCTGCGTCCCCATCGCGTGTCATGGGGCTATCCGCTGCTGCATTATCTGTGCGTTAAAAGTTGCTTGCTTGCTTTCACGTTACGTATCGCCTCGTGGCACGCAATAAATCACTCCAAAGATGCAGTTTATTCCTCGCGCCATTATCGCCCTTTCTCTGAGCAGCTTGCAACCACTTCAAACTCATAAAAGGGAGACATGCTTGTTTGACGAGAACCAGTGCAGAGGGTGCCCTTCAGTGTTCAAAAAGCTGGGTTTCGCGTCAAGTGCAGCTGAAGCACGGCTGCATTTCTTCGCGCTATCTGCCGAAGAAGGGCTGCGTGGATAGCGAACTGGTTAAACAGTGCGCACTTTTGTTACGTGGGAGTTCCTCTGCTTAATTAGATTGCAAAGTCTGTTAGCATACCGTAGACGTGTTACCGGATACGTGCACCGGTTCACCAGACAACGGGTGTGCACGCGCAGTGTTCGCGCCTGGCCGTGTCCCTACTATTGTGCCTGCGCAGGAGGCGTTCTGTAAATCGGTACCCCTCTACTATCCACTACGCTAAAAGCCTCTAGTTTTAGCACAGCCGAGACGTACTCGCCTAGACGTATGCCTAATTACCGGATGCATGCTGCGCACGTGCAGTGGCAGATGCGCGGCCCAGTAAGGTACACACCTGCCCTGCACGTGTGCAGCAGGCCTCCGTTTAGCATACTTCTAGGTGAGTACGTCTCGGCTGAGCTAAAACTCTCACACTGACACGTCGCGTGACCGCGTACTTGTGCGTCCAGTTCACTTCGTCGCTGTACTGCCTGCTTCTGGTGCTCATCATGTGGGCACTCAACGCGGCGCCCAAGCCGGCCATCGCCATCCTGCACATGGTGAACCTGCCCCTGATGAACCTCATGTCGGCCGACCAGCTCGCCGAGCAGTACCTCACCGTGAGTGTATACGCACTTTGTGCACTTCAGTAACTGGTGGAAGCATGTAATAAACTTCGTACATTTTAATACTCCTGCTGGCTCACTGGAAATAGGACCTGCAAAACTAACGCTTACTATCCCGCCGCGGTGGCTAAGTGTTAAGGCGCTCGCCTACCGAGCCGGAGTACCCGGATTCGAACCCAACCGCCGCTGCCGCGTTTCGGTGTAGGCGAAACACAAAAAGGCGCCCGTGTGCTGTGCGATGTCAGTGCACGTTAAAGAGCCCCTGGTGGTCGGAATTATTCCGGAGACCTCCACTACGGCACCACTTTCTTCCCATCTTCTTTCACTCCCTCCAGTATCCCTTCCCTTACGGCGCGGACCGGGTGTCCACCGAGATATGTGAGACAGTTACTGCGCCATTTTCTTTCCTCAAAACAAAATTGCTAGTGGCAGTTTTTTATGTAAACGGCGTTGATCCACATCCCCAAAGGCAAATCTGAGGCAGAAATTCGCAGCAAAGTAAGAACTTAAACCTTATACCTCCGGCCGTAGGTAAATACCTGCGGATAGGTTTGTAACGGCGGAAAAATGGGATTTTGTAGACGTGACCAGCACCGCTGTGCAAGGGAAGGGTGATTTAAATCGCATTACTAGTCCCATTACGAGAGAAGCCGGCGGCGTGTGCTGGTGTGTACTCGCAGATGGTACAGACAATCTCAGCGATGGCAAAAGAAATTGTGTGACGTCATCAAGCGGCCGTATGACGCACACAACAAGCCCAGCACGGCCACTTCAGACAGTCCTATACGTATCATTCGTATATGTATATTTCCCACTGGCCGTCCTCCATGTGGTGACATTCATGTGATGACATTCGTACCAAAACTGTGACGCAACCGCTTGTCGTACATCGTCCCTGGTGGTGTCATATGATTCCTCGTTGCATATAGCTTACATGTGATAGTCAAGCTGGAGGCTTGCTTGCGAGAGCGATTCAAAGCGACGACATATGTACCTTCAGGTGTATGCCTTCCCAGACTTTTGTATCAAAATTGTAATGCAACCGTTCCTCGTACAGCGTTCTCGGTTGTCATACGACACCGAACGTTTACATCTTGCGTCCACGACACGCAAACTAAACCAACCTCATCGCCGTGCAGAGAGAGGGTCCGAACGTTCGCGATCTGGTGCGCAACAAATACGCAAACACATCAACTAGTAGAAAAGAACTTTAATGAATGTACAAACATTACTCGTAAACAATGCACCCAGGGGCAATAATGCTTTCGCAATCCCACACGCAAGCAGTCTTAAAAGGGACTCCGCCGAATTTTTTTCTTGGGTGTTTTCCTCTTTCAAATGGTGAGTTCGAAATTATTATACGCGGAACATCGCGTGGCATTCCCCCATGACCGCTGAATAATTTCTAATTGAACTTATTCTTGATGCTGTTTCGGTTTCAACAATCTAACGATGCCTGTGACGTGTAAGGTTGATACGTTGTTTTAATTCACTGCAACTATAAAGTCCGCCCGCTTCCTAAGCTAGAATGACAACAAACGGCGTATCAAAATCGATGAAGTATGAAGCAGTGCAACATACGATGCAAGTGTGAAGCAGTGCAACATACAGTGCAATACGATTGGTGCAATGCATTATCGGTTTCCGTAGCTGTCTTAGGCGTAATATCCAGTTTTTAGTGTTGTGTTCCTGTCAACTGGAATGTCTAGTGTTCTGGTGCAGCCTAATATCTCCTGTATCTGTCCTGCCCCCCCCCCCCCCCCCCCCCCCTCCAATGAGCGAACAGCCAGTGAGGTTCCTTGCGGTAGGTCGTGTATGCAGCAGTCTTTTCAGGCGATGAACTAGCCCGTGGTTTCCGTAGGTGGCTCAATTGTATAGTGCGCTTTGGAGCATGTTGGCTCCTCCTTTGGTGTCCTGTTGATGTATAGTCCAAATGTTTATGTCGTTCATGTAAACTCTAAGTCCGTCGGTGGTATTTCTGAACCAAGTGTTACGTTCGTGGTGACCTTATTGAAAAGCATCGACGATATGACCGGATTTTTGCGGGATGCATGCTTCGTAATGGCGTCTTCCTCTTCAAGTGATAAAGGTGTGTTAGGTATGCTTCGAGGTTCGGTCCTTAAGAATCTTTTCGTACTTAAGAAATGTATCTATTTGCGACTGCTCCGAAAGAAAGGCACTGTGAAAAATGCCTGTGAACGTTATCCTTTTTGTTAGTTTACAGACTCCCGATATGGATGACAAAAAGTAGCCAGTATAGTACGGTTGTTCTACAGCCTTAAGTACTTTGGAGTTCTAGTGATCGCTGATTTCTCAAATGTTGGTTTAGTCGTTTGGTTGGCGTGCTTGAGGGTAATCGCGTGTCGCCTCCCGGGCCAGGGACACTGCTTGTTCGGGCATATTGTAATGCCAGTTGCATTTCAAACGTGACAAAGCGACCGCTCGCATCGTCCTTGCCCAGTGGCATAGATATATTGCTACTAACCTTTATAATGTTCGTTGTTTTATGTTCCGCGTTAAAGGCCTCCGGCACAGCCTTATTTTGCTGGTCTCGCCAAAGGCGACCGGATTCCTCTGGAAAGATTGCAGCCACGCACAACAGCCTCCACAACATTTGAAATTGCAATCAGTGCCTTCATATCTTCATCGAAAGTTAGTATTCGCCTTTAAATTCAGTGAGGCTGAGAGCAATATCCACTCTCACCTTCGACGCCCGCCGAGCACGCGTACTGCTATCGCTGCCACTGAGTTCTATTCTTTTCTTTAATTACCCTTAAAGAGTTCATGGTGGTTTAACGTCCCAAAGCGTGTCGGGTTATGTGGGGCGCCGAAGTGAAGGGCTCCGAAAATTTCGGCCGCCTGGGGTTCTTTACGTGTAGTGACAACGCACACTACACGGGCGTCTAGAATTTTGCCTCCATCGAAATGCGACCGTCGCGGCCGGAATCGAACCCGGGTCTCTTGGGTCAGCAGCCGAACACCATAACCACTGAACCAACGCGGCGTGGACGCACAGCTAAAACTGTCTATTGCAATTCCTCTAGGAAGAGCTGCCAGTTTAATGTATATACCTTTCTCTTTAAGCTTATAAAGCCTTGAGGTGAGCATAATCCGGATCGCGTAATGGTCGCTGTTCACCGAACAAGTGCCGCAGCGCCATCCTGCACTGCTGGCTCGTGTGAAGTCAGGTGACGTGTATCTCTGGCCCGATTGTGTGCGCCTTGTCGCGTCTGGTAGTCAGTGTCATCAGTCTCATCACCAAGCAGAAGACCTGCTTGCTGTGTCGCTGCTTCTAGATGCCTTTTCCTCTCCGCATCGTGTGCCGGTATCCCTCATGCACCGCATTAAGATATCCTCTTATCAGCACGTCGTTTTTGGGATAGGACTGTCGGAGCTTCCAGACCCATTCAGGTTGCTGTGTTCTGATCGAGCGTTCGGTCTGCACACACTGACGCAGTTAGTATTAAGTTTCTCCCGTTCATCACCGCTTCCTGGTGCGTAGTCCAGAGAGAGGTTCTGTAAAGCGGAGTGTGGGTTGCGTCTTTGTGAACGAAAGATGTTGCTCCCACTTGATGACGCAGTATTAACCAGTGTACTTGTGAGTACTGGCGATGGATATCCAGAGGTATGATTCGTAGTTTCTTATTAACGGACTCGTGCTTTGTGTTTCTTGCAATACAAGACTACTTGGCCAACCCGTGCAATCAAATATGAGTGTTAGCTAGATCGCGCAAGTTCCTAGCCCTCTGCAATTGCACTGAACTACGTCTGGGGCGATATTCTCGCGCCAGGCGCCAGCAACGCAAGCGGGGTCATTTTAATGGTAGTGGACAAAAGGGAACATGAGCGCCATTTGATGTAAGTTGATTGTACTAAACATGAGTAAGCCTCGGCGAATGTGAGCAGCCATAAGTATGCCCACGAGTGAGTGCCGATGGATATCAGCACAAACGACCGTGAGCGTCAGAGCGTGTGGAAAAAGCGTACAGGTAAGCGAGACTGACTGTCTACTCCCTAGTTATGCTAAGTTGTTAAGTAATGGTATGTTGTTACTTATTAAACGAAACGAAAAGGACGGAAATCATTTTAGCCGGCCGCGGCATAACGGATGCTGAAGCACCTTAGCTTCGACCAGCTGAAATAAAGGGACAGCGAGTAGACAGAGAAATTAAATAAGAGGGTATCGATAAGGAGAAAGGACAATGATAGGGACATAGTAAATGATACTAATATCAATAAAGTAGTTGTACACCCGGCTAAATCTTTAACTGGCTTGGATGTTGCATCGCTAAATGTTCCTTGTAAAAGGTTCTCTTCGGCTGCACCACTGGCATATTTATGCTGTAATTTGACGCGTGACATGGAATTTCGTGATACTTTTTTGTTCATATAATGTTTGAGTGGAGCACTTGCGTGTTTAAATCAAAGTTATCAGAAATATTCATCGTCTGCCACTGCAAAGAGCCGAAACAAGCGGGATAAGCAGCAATGGTTCTGGTCCATATGGCTTCCTCCTCTGGGTAAACAACCACTACTTTCATGGCGGACAAGTCGTTTGCCCAGAGTAAGCGCAAATGCGCCTCCAGAACCATTTTTCCGTATTCCGCTTGTTTCGGCTCTCCTTAGCGGCAGACGATCAATATTTCTGACAACTTTGATTTAAACGCGCAAGTACTCCATGCAAACATTATTTGAACAAAAAGGAACCACAAAATGCCATCTTACGCTTCAGATTACAGCATCAATATGTCAGCGGTGTAGCCGGAAAGAACCTTTTGCAAGGTGCATGAGCACTACGCCCGTGCGCGTTCGTCTCAACTCTGCACTGCTTGCTATGGGGGCAGGCGTCCAGTTATGTCATATAGCGGGTTGATAAAGCGCAGAGATCCGTTTAGGATGAGGGCCTGCTTCGTTTCGGTGTCACCGACTCGCTGTTCGGTCGCAGGTGGATGCGCTGCTGATGGTGATCCTCCTCTACCTGGTGGTTCTGGTGGACTCGCTCACCGACCTGGCGAAGCGCATCGCGTACACGGGCTGCAGCCGCTACGGCCTGCGGCGCAACGGCGTCTTCCTCTCGCTGTGCGGCGCCACCTTCCTCGGGGCCACCCTCGTCTCGACCACGGTGCTGTGCGTGCCGCTGCTCTACGCGGTGGACCGGGTGTTCTCGGTCATCTACAAGGAGGGCATGGACCAGCAGGGGGCCGCCGAGTCGCCGCTCAGCCGCCAGAGCTCCGGCGCCGGGTCGACCACGGCCACCCCGGTGAAACGGGACGTGGACAGCCTCTTCGAGAAGCTCGCCGTGTACTCTCACAACCTTCCCGAGAGGCTCTCCGTTGACCAGGTGAGCTGTGCGACCTTAGCCTGCGCTTTGCAGGGCTTCTGGCGTACGCGCAACCCGAAATAGAAAAGTTGTCTCATAAAAGAAAATTGAAAATTGGTTTCTTCAGAAAAGGAAATGGCGCAGTACCTGCCTTACATATCCGCGTACACTCATCATCCGGATCAAGTCAATCGTAGAAGAAAGACCCCTACCGTATCTTCACTGTTAACCCTGTTCTGTTCTACCTTCCGCCACTTTACCCCCGCAAACTTCCTAATCTCATCCGCCCACCTGACTTTACGCCGCCCACCTGCAGCTGCACTTGCCTTCTCTTGGAATCCATTCCTTTAGCCTGAGGGAACATCCGTTATCTTTTCTCCTCATTAAATTCCTTCTCTTCATTTCCCCTAAGCTACATTAAGGGCAAGTTCTTTCCCTAATCCACTCTGATCTCTCCCAGTCTATTGGTGTTACAGAACCCGAGGAGGTCGAAATTTAAAATTATTCTTATTGTGCTAACCGGACGCTCTTTTCCATATTGTAGGGACCTGTACATCAGTAGTGTAAGCGCAAAGGGACAATGAGGGAACGTACGTCACTACGCAGGCGCTACTTGCAACTAGGAGAAACAATGTGGATAGTTGCAGTCCTCCGTACGCTTCCGTGACGCGCAGATATAATCGATGATGACATGATTAAGTAGAGGCGGGTGTGCTACACGAAGAGCTGCATGCGTATGGCTATATTTTATGAGGTTGCCGCATTTTTGGTGCGAGAGTACACAGCAATGCCTTCCTTAGTTCCTCTGATTTATGTTGTCGTCGATGCTGCAGCTTAAGTCAGCTAGTCATGCGCGTCGGGCTTTTTGACAGCGGCCGTTTCGTGCAGGTCAGTGCTATAAGCCCAACGGGTGAATTGTGTCAGGCTGGTGTTGCGACGGTGGCGCTCATGACTTCGCAGGCTTCAGTCACCGGAGAGCACAAGCACACGAAAGGGCAGCAGCATCACGACGAAAAGAAGCAGCAGCCGGAGGTCAGCCCAGAAGGAGCACGTCAGGGTCAATCAGGTGCAGATGCTGCAGAAGGCGTCGGTGCGGACGGCGCCGCACATAAGAACACAGTCGCCGACTCAAACGGGCCACTCGGTACGAACACGAATTTTTGTACAGCAAAAAGCTGTTACACTTAAGTTTAGGGAATGCTCAGCTGAGAAACTGAGGGGTCAGCTATGCACTTGGCATCACCGCTAAAGCTGAAGCCGTTCATGCCGCGGAGTCGATGGACTGTTCAGCCGGCGCCGGCGGCTGGAGCCGTTTTACCATTCCTTCGGATTGCATTCCTTCTCTTTCTTCGTCATTGAATCGGGCGCCGCTATCTCTTTACTGCCGTGAACAGCCAGTTGGCGCTACGGATCACTGCAATGACAAACTCGAACGAAAGAGTAGTAATATTATACTATGCAACGCCTCCTTATGTTTAACGGCATGCAGTCGTACCAGCCGGTTTCATAAAATCAAGACGTCTCCTACTGCCCTCTCTTCCATTCCTCCATTCGCTAGCTTTCATGCCTGTTCTGCACATGTAGTGAGAGGGTGAGAGCATCCAGTAACTAGAAACATACAATGGGAAACGGGTCAACTCAACTTTCTTTGTCTTCATGAGGCCGACTATAAGTTACGCATGTCACCATCTGATATTATCTCGCTATGACGTAACTGACCACCTCTCCACGTAAGTGGCGCCACACAGCGACGGGTAAACGAAGCGATGAATCCGAACGGATCCGGCAGGATAGCGAAGCTAACCATTTTGCTGGCACTGGAATACTGTTAACGGCTTAAATGTTCTAAAGTGCCCATATTTTTGCTTTCTTCTTGAATCGTACAAAGCTCGAAAAATTTTGGCCACGCGAATAATTCGCGCAAAAAAGATTCACTCATGATTCGACGATGTGGACCTCTGATATAAGCGCATTCTTCCCATCTGGAATCAGAAGTGTAAACTCCGGAGGCAACTGTACCTATGGTTTTTGACTCGCCGCCGACGTTTCTGGTTGTTGACTATTTCCGGTGGTCCGATTTCTGTCTCTTTGCTTCTTAACGTCGAGCGTCTCTTACTCGCCGCGAACTATCAGGATCTCGGGGACAAGTACAAAAATGGTCGTTGCTTTTGAAGGCCTTCTCCAGTCAGTTTCTTTATTCGCCACTTGAATGACGTGTGTTATTGATGGAAAGGAATGTTTAGGACCGTGGCTGAGGCCGCAGGACTCGGCAGGTGTCCTCCCGTAATGTACTGCTTTTAAAGGGGCTGCGAAACACTGCTTGGGGGGATACCGGCTATACTTCAGGTGGATTCTTTATGTCACACAGATGCTGACTTAAAAAGAATTACAGGAATCGATGCACAGGAACGGGAGTTATTCAATGAAGAAATTTCAAAACACAAGCAAGCAAAACGCTGCCCTCAACTCGATTTCGGCGAGGCTTCCCACTCCTATTCCGCTCTCCCTATGACGGCACCTGGCGCAACCAATCAAAACAGCCTGCCAGAGCACGTCGCGGAAGTTTGCACTCCATGGTTGCCTGCTATTTGTAACTCGTTCTTGCTGAGACTGGCAGCGTCGTTTCCATGCCAGAGCCCCTGGTGGTGTATTTTTATTTTACTTGCTTTGCAGGGCTTTTATCTAAGACGAACAAATTGTTTTTGTTCATCTCATATAAATCGCAGACAGGTGACAAAATGTTTCTATTTATTCACACAATTTTCAGTATATTTACTGTTTGTCCAATCATGAGCTCGCGCCAGATGACGTCACATCCGCTGCTAAAACCCGCCACTGTGTGGGGACGTCATCAGAGGCATGAATTTGTTTTTGGGAGGACATTAAAATATTAAAAAACTGAATATACGCGGTATTATCGACGCTAATAGCACCCCTGTATGCGACCAACAGGCAAAACAGTCAACTAAGATTGTGTTTCTGGGCCCCTTTAAGAATGACCCCATTAGCGTGTTTTCTCTGTCTACTGCCGAGTTCGTGCTAAGGCGGGGACCGCGAGATTAGGGCGCCATGTCGCGTTAGCGACGTAGCTTTTGCAGCGTGCTGAGGATTCGGCGCACAATAGGGAAAAGCAGGTAGTCGAGATTAATTCGGTGCCTTCTATTGCATAGAGTCGCTTTGACCTAGGCGTTGGATTTTTTGGTTTTAGTTTTCTTAAATTCGGCGGCATGTTTTCGGTGTTTCTTTCAAGACGCAGTTTCCGTTTTTTTTAAACATTATTTTCTACTGATTGCCGCTTTTTTTCGTGATATAATGTGGTAATACAGTGCGGTCAAAAATCACTTTACTTTACCTTCCTTATTTGTCAACATGAGCATTTGATTTACTAGCAATTACCGCGCAAATGGCCATTAATGACTTCTAAAAGGTGGTGGGTTCGCATGTCATTGCGCCCAGCTGTTGCAAGTGGGTGGGGCATCAAGTGGTCTGCCCGTTGACAAAAGCTATGGAACTCCCAGAACATGACACCGTTTTGTAAATTTACGCTTGGTTGCGAGCGTCCTTGCAGTGGAGAAACGGGCGTATCAGAGACACGACACTATTTGAACCCCGCCGATGGTGAACGCTTTGCCCCAACTGCCTTCAACGGATGGTGACAGTGAACAGAGCTACGCTATAGCAGACGACGTTCGTTGGCGATGGGGAGCCTCTCAGTCCGCCTGCAGATATACGTTAGGTAGCGGAGCGATTGCTAAAAATGCACAACTGCGCTAATTAATCAAACGGCACATCGTTTCACTACGACCATGACTTCCGCTCACAGTTAGTTCTATCTTTTGACTGAGCGTAACACCTACTCAGCGGCCAACTAGCTTCAGTGCGCATGCCAAGAAAACTGACCTTTTCAAAAATTTAATTCGGGGTACCTTCACTGTTTCTTTTTTCTCAGGCTTAAACCGTACAATCCTTGCTTATAACTCGCGTGCACCTCCGGCACGTTCAATACCACACTGTAGCAATTCATTTCAAGAGCACTACCAGACAAGGTGGACAACACATTCGCTAACCTTCCACTCATTTTTCACTAAGGCATAGCTAAATTACCTTGAGTTTCCACGTACAGGCGCGGACAAAAGTAAACGGAGCACGCGACTGTCTTCGAATATTTCTCACGCGTCACCTAATTGAAATTTCCAGCGTTGGTACGCGCATGCTGGTAGCAGAGGTTGGTGGGCTTTCTTGTAGACAAACAAATAGAGGAAGAGTAATTGCACTTAGAACTCAGTAGCGTGCTCCGTTTACTTATGGCCGCGCCTGTACATGGGAAACAAAATGTACTAAACAATGAAGACCCCAAACCCCACTGGTAAGAAGTGCAAATCATGCTCCTTGAAGTAGAACGGAAGGCTGTCATTGTTCCTTTTCCCTTATCGACTCGCATTTCTTCCATTGACTGCCTGCGGGATTTGTTGTTGTGGATAAAGAGCCCGGTTATTTCACTGAGGAGCGATGGCATCCGCAATGGCGGCTACGAATCGCCATTTGGAAGAACGCAGGGGCCATCGCTGAGCTCTGGTGGTCCTTCAAGCAGGTGTCGACGCGCCGAGTGGCGTGTCACTGGAGAAAACCACTGGAGCGTTTTATTCTGTGTTTAGCCTTCCATGCCATAGGAACTGTTTCAAGATATGAACTAGCTTTCTGGAGACGCTGTCCGTACTAGTAGAAAAGAGATATGGTCATGCACGTATGGAAACGCTCTGATAACCAATCAGGGTCAGAGGTAAATTCTCTTGCGCTGTCTATTAAACGGAAAAATCCACTGGTAAGCGCCAACTTGCACCTTATGCACAGTCCGGATGCCTGTGAAAACGATCGCCATTTAGGTTCACTGACTGCGAAGGACAACAGAAACCACAAAACATCTTGTCGTTTCGATCGGAACTCTGAATTTGCGAAGTACCAGCCTCATCATTATCTTGGGTTGTGCACTGTCTGACAACTCACGAGCTCATGATGCGGCAAACAGCAAAAATCTAGTGCATCCGAACTCAACAGTTTCAGTCTGGGTGCATAGGGAAATTTTGGTACCATCCGCGACACCTTTGTGTTTCTACCAAATTTCTTGGACGCCGTGAAAGATTATCGCTCAGCCTTCCGCGCAATGCTTCTTTTTCATTGGCAGGGTTAAAAGAACGGTGTTCATAAAGAATTCTGTGCTACGTTCCGAGGTTGAAATTTCGTCCAGTCCGGCTACAAGGTTACCCGCAAGTGGTCCTTGACCACTGTAGCTGCCTACAGTCGGAGTAGACTAGGTAATTCCAACTCTCTTATCCCGAACCTCCCGTTTATTTTAACTAACCCTTTGGTTAGCCAACATGTAGTGTACTGGGAAGCATCCCATTAATTCTAACTGCGCTTAACTCGATGACCATTTCACCCCCCCCCTCCCCCCCCCTTAGAGTAATAAATGTCGAGGGTCTGTGGAATTAAGTCTTTTTCACGGCCAAGTTAGTTCATGATCTTTGAAATAAATTCCTACTTGATGGACGGAGACAGAGGCAGAAAAGGACTGTAACGACGGGGTAAGGGGGCGCGGAACGTCCAACTTTAATGACGGCGCGTGAAGCCAGACGTGGTGTTATAGCCGCCGTAATAAAAGTTGGAACTTTTCTGCCTCTGTTTTCGTCTGTTAAGTGCACACTTATTTCAAAAGTCGAGGGTCCACTCGCTTTCGCTTGTAGTTCCTTGGCCACTTCGAGGAACGGAATGCAACGACGGATTTTCTAGATCTGTTTCAACCAGCGCTGCCTCGCGTGGGCAAGCGCTGAACAAACTCCTGCAATCGGCGCCGTCTTACCGATGTGAACGCGGTCGCATTCTCGCCTCGCCACAACTCCACCAACCGCGATCGTACCTGTCTTGTCCACAAAGCATGCGGACAACTTGAACAGAATGTAATTGAGTGCGTTTAAAAAAAAAATGGCCGCCAAAAGTTTGCGAAATATTCGGTACGTTGCATTGGACGTAACGTCTCTCTTCGCCTGCGTTTCATAGGGGCGAAAATTGCTGACGTCGACACTGTGACGCGCACCAGATTGTTTGTGGTAAAACCAGTGAGGAATGGCAACATGCGACATAAGTCGAAGCACGCTGTCGGCACTCTTGTCCTTTGCATACCGGTCCGTCGCACACGTCGCAGGTGAAAAGGATTAGTCTCTTGATTCAAATTTGCGAATATTAAAAGGCAAACGTGATCAACTGCAGACATTACTGATCTTTTTTTTTACATTCCAGACGCATCATTTATGAAATTGCAAAGTTTATTTGACACTTGGGCATTATGAGTTAGGGTAATTAAAGATACAGCGCTGATTTAAATTTCAATTCTTCACAAAGTTCCGCTAGACCTAAACCCAACTGCTCGTCGTTTGCAGCGTTCAGGAATCTTTACTGGCATATTCAGGCATCAAGCCCGCAATAGAACCTAGGAATATGGTCATCGTGAACCTACAGGCTGAGGTAGTTAGCTCTGGTAACGAATATTCAACTCTGCGAGAAAACCGTAACATGGAGGCTGTGTCTTATCGCTGATAGTAACGTAGGGTCGCGATGAAAGGTTAGCACAATGAAGTCACCGGAGTCACGAGAATCGCATCGTGCGGCTGGCGCAGAGCGATGCTTCGGGAACACACCTGACACTTTCGTTATCGGCGTGTTCGTAACCACAGCGCCGAGCGTAGTTTTATTTTTTTTTCAAGTTACAAGATGTCAAACCAACTAGCCCGGCAACATGCCTTACTGAGCGTTGCTATCTGCAGCTGCGATAGCACGTCAAAGTTCTACTCTTTTTTCATAGCGATTGTACTTTAAGAACTATATGCGGCCAAGCTACACTGCCTGTAACGTCCTGAAATGCTAATTGTCCTGGTATTAGTGGCACTAAAAGAAACCAAGTTATCCGCACAGCCTTCCAATCATGTCACTTTATCGTCACTTCCTCAAGGTGAAACCGAAGCACCAGCGGCCACAGCCGCGGATGAGCACCAACCCGTGGCAGATGACAATGCTCGCCATGGGACCAGAGATGCACCGAACCGCGTAAACAATAACCAGCATAACGACGGAGCAAATGACAAGCCTCGGGCTTCGGGCGGTGAGAAACAGCGGACAACCGACGGCGACAAGCGCGCCGTCGAAGGTGACGACGACGGCGCGAACGAGGATACTAAGACTATAAAACGTGGCGGAAAGAAGGACGGTCAGAGACGACGGTCAAAGCAAGGCGCGAAGGACGAGCCAAAAGGCGGGGGCAAGGAACCCGCCACGCGCTCGGCGATCAAGAGGAAGTCCAAAAGGGCGGGCAGCCAACACAACGTCGCCGGTCCCGACAAAACGGGAGCGCCTTCGCAGGCCGACGAATGCCTAAGCACGACAGCAGCGCTGAGTATCCTCAGTCCCGCAGGGGCTCCGAATGACGAAACGCCGTTAGGTGCAGAATCAGTGGCGAGCCCTGGGGCGATCTTGAGTCCGGAGGCCTGCCCGTCGGCGCTGGCCAGTCCGGGACGCAGCAGCCGGCCGCTCGATGAGAGCGCTGCATTCGAGTCGCGCAGGCGCAGCAGGAAAGGTTCACCCAAGAAGGACCGCAAGAGCCTCAAGAAGGATCGCAGGTTGGACGCGGAAAAACGTGCCGCCGAGGAGGGCGCCGATGCCGCCACAAGTCCCGACGCCTGCAGCCCCTCCGCCGGCGAAGCGCCCTCGGCGGACGCTGGGACCAAGCCCGACACTGGCGCGCAGGCGACCTTGAAGACTTCGCCGCATGAGCGTGGTGGTGTCGCCAGCCCCGACTTAGTCGGCTCTCCTAGCTGCGTGAAAAGTCCCCCCAGCGATAGCCAGCCAGAGGCGGGTTCCGATGGCACGCACGATCCGTCCTCCGTCACGTCCCCGACTGGACCGGCCCCCGGTGACCAGCAGAACAAGGCGTCGTCGGATAAGGCGCCCAGCGTCGCAGAAAAGCGCACGCTGGTCATCCACGAGAGTCCTTCCCATCTGGCGGCGGCCAAGGAGGTAAGACAGGCCGGCTGATCCAGTCAGGGTTTAGAAACAGCCAATTAATCTTATTTTTGCAGCGTACCACCTGAGTGTTCCTCGTTCCCAGGATTCAAAAACGGTCGCGGTCAAAACGGTCAAAAACTTCACTGCGCTCTTGCTCTGCCGCATTGTAGCGCTCTCAACCGTGTTATCAATGATAGAAGCCTGCGCGTGACCTTTTATTTTATTTATTTATTTGTTTGTTTGAATTTCCTGCAGCGCTTGACAGCATAATTGCAGGGGGGATACATGCTACATACATGTCAAACAAGCAACATGGGCTACCCAGTCAGTGATACATGGCAATGAAGAAGAAAATAGAAAGTAGTGGCATCAACTGTGTGTACACAGGGCAGGTTTACTGAGGGTGCCAATGCAAAACAAAGAAAAGGTGATAAAGTATATGTGAGCATTCACGCACGCCTCAGGCTCGACAGTAGTGCACGAAAAGCATTCTCAGACCGACATTCAACAACAGCATGAGGCAGCTTATTCCACTTATTGATGGTATGCGGAAAGAAAGAGTGCTTGAAAGCATCAGCACGACATTGCGTCTCGCGTATTTTCCATTCATGATCGCACCGTTTCGATGTAAAGTTCTATTTTATTTATTATTAATTATTTTATTTTATTTGTTTATTTACCTTGTCGAAGTGAGCGGCCGCCAGTGTCAGCACCGGCCTAAAAGTACGCCAGTGCCTTCTTCTGGAACATGAAAACTTGTGTTGTTTCTTCAACGTTACCTCAAAATCAACAACAGTAGCAAGACCGTCACTTTTCTATCGAATGTTCCCTTAATTTGTGCAACTTCAAGTGGCGTTAGAATTGGTCAGCAAGTTCCTGATGATAATCCAGTGCCAGCAACTCAGCGCTAAAGGGTGTTGAACATTCCATTACCGTTCCGCGGACAATGTAACTGCAGATGACATCGTTATCACTGCGACAACTACATTGAATTAAGCAATTACCGTTTTTTATGTGGCATAACACAGGAATTGTGTTTTTATTTATTTATTTATTTGTGTGTTTATTTATTGCTGTTCTACATATCACCCGATGGCATTGAAGCAGGGGGTATGTAACAGGCAGTGAAAAACGCGAACATTGGTAAAGTGAGCAAAGCATCATCAGCGCTACAACAAAAGTGTAGCAGGGCAACAAAAGTATGGCCGCTGCAACAAAGGCGTGTGAACACACCTAGCACCGCATTCGTAAACAAGTCAAAAACAGCCCTAAAGAAGCACTAGAAGGAAAAGCATGGATCGTTGTTGTGGAAAAAAGAAAGCGAAAGAAGAATACGCAGGAAAACGCAACGTACAATAACAAGATCACTACGAGCTATCACGGAGACCCTGCTTATCACATTCGCGAATTTGTTGTCTCTGGTCAAAGTTACGACCTGAGGCAGTTACTGTCTCTGGGAAAGAACGACAACAAGAATATTTTCGTTCGACAGGCAATTTCGCGTAGTTTTCTGCTCCGGTCACGAGCGGTTGATTGCCGTACGATTCTCAACTATTTGATTTAGCAGAGAACATATCGCTTTCGTATGGCACACAGCAAGCGTTTTCCAATTCGGCATACCCTTTAGGGTATCCATGCAATTGTTAATCTGATGTTTGTTACGAATCGTGCTGCAGTATTCTGGATGGCTTCCATCTTAGGAAGGATTACAGACTCGGAGTCCCAGACCGCAGCTTCATATTCTAAAATGAGGCGCACGTTAGATAAGTATACCTCTCTGGCCTCTCGTGATGCTTTCCTAAAATTTCTTACAATAAAACTGAGTACGCGGCCAGCTTTTAGTCTTACATAGTTTACATAGCTATTCCAGGTTAGGTTCAAATAAAACATCACTCCCAGGTATTTTGCTTCTTTAGTTATAGTGATCATCTGTTGTAGTCAAGAGTTCGACGAAACATCCTCTGGTCAGGCGGAGGCTTAATAAAAAACGTCGCGACACTGACCAAGTCAAAGTTTAATTAAACGCACTGACGTTTCGGAAGCCCTACGGCTTCTTTGCGCACAAGTAGGACTTCCTTGTTCCTTGTGAACAAGGAACCCGTAAGGCTTCAGAAACGTCAGTACGTTTAATTAAACTTTGACTTGGTCTGTGACCCTATGTTTTTCGTTAGATCTGCTGCCCATCGAAAAAGTACTTTTCTGTGCATGCTTTTACTTCATAAGAGCATGTTATAGCACTTGACGACATTAAAAAGCGCAACTGAAGGGCCTAAGTCATTCAAGAGACAAACTGCAAAGCATGTGAGGTTGTGTAGCGCGAAAAGCAGCGACGAGACAGAATACAAGCGCTAACTTCCACTGAACGCCGTAATCACCATCAGCCTGACTACGCCAACTGTAGGACAAAGGCCTCTCCCATATCTCTCCAATTCACCCTGTCCTGTCCCAGCTGCGGCCACCGTATTCCCGCAAACTTCTTAATCTCATCCACCCACCTAACTTTCTGCCACCACCTGCTACGCTTGCCTTCTCTTGTAAGCCACTCCATTATGGATCTCCTGTTATCTTGCCTTCGCATTACACGTGCTGTCAATGCCCATTTCTTCTTATTCATTTCTACTAGAATACCATCAACTCGCGTTTGTTCCCTGACGCACACTCCCTTTTCCTTTCTCTTAACGTTACACCTATCATTTTCCTTTCCATAGCTCGCAGCGCTATCCTCATTTAAGTTGCACCATTTTCGTTGGCCTCCATGTTTCTGCCCCATATGTGAGTACCGGTAAGTTACTCTTATATACTTTTCTCTGGAGGGATATTGGTAAACTGTCATTCATGATGTGAGAGAACCTGACTTATGCGCTCCACCCCATTCTTATTCTTCTAGTTATTTTCATCGCATGATCGGGATCTGTGGCCACTACCTGCCCTAAGTAGACGTGTTTCCTTACCATTTCCAGCCTCTCGCGGCCAATAGTGAACTGCTGTTCCTTTGCGAGAGTTTTGAACTTTGGCTTTCTGCATGTTCATTTTAAGACCTACCGTTCTGCTCTGCCTGTCTAACAATGATCATGTTTTGCACTTCATCCCCTGAGTGACATAGCAAGGCAATGCCATTAACTCTTGTCCCCAAAATTTCCCAGTCCTAAAAGTTCAGCTGCCGTTTAATGCCACATGCCATTTTCGGCATCACGAGATCCTGTGGTTTAGGTCTGCGTCCAATGCTCTGTTGTCATCGTGATTGTTAATATCACCAAGAAGCACACAATCTTCGGCCCATAATCTAACCATGGATGTGACTTCGAAGCCTATATCATTATGTATTAGAAGTAAATGCTTTTCGAGTACGTACCCGCGTGGGACGTCTGATGACACGAAAGCGAATTCCGATTCTGACCCAGCCCACCTGAACACAATTTCTAAGGCCTAGGTAGTAGAGTTTAAAAAGGAGTAGATAATGCGGAATCGTATCAGAAGCCTTTTGGTAGACCAATACGATTGACTCGGTCTGTTTGACAGAATCTAATGAAGAAAAAGCGTCAAGGAAAACTCTGTCAGGTGGGCCTTGAAGCCATGCTGACCGTGAGTGAATAATGTTTTCCACTAAGTGATGTTATACGGTACAATATATTATGTGTTCTAATGTTTTGCAGCTTACGCTGGCTGATGAAGTGGGCCTTTAACTCGAAAGAGAACGAAGAACATCTTTAAGAGCCGTAAAAGCGTTAGCTGTTTTCCTGTCTAAGGTAGTTGCTTCGATGGCAATGAGATTTGAAGGTTAGAGTAAAACAGCAAGAAATTTTTCAACAACAGGTTCACAATATTTCAACACAAGGCATGGAATGCCATCTGGGCTGTGGTACAAATTAACTAACTCAGACGGCAGTTTCTATATCACATCGTAAGAAATAACTATCTGGCATATTCGGCAAATAGCCGTCTGACTCAAAAACCCGATTCCTGGCGGGTGCACATAAACTTTACTTAAAAGAAGTTTGCTTTTCCACTTCGTCAGTAATGTAATTGTCCTCTACAGATAAGAGAGACAGAGAGACTTTAGTGAATAATGGAGAGATAAGAGAGAATGGTACAATCGTGTGTGCTATATTGAGTTCAAGCCAAACTCAGTTTTGACAACTGAAATTTTATTTCGATGCAGGACACATATGTAAGGTACCAAGAGGGGGGTGTGTCCAAGGCGATCGTGCACAATCACCGAAACAGTGCAGTCACGTCCGAGGGTAAAAACGACAAAAAGGTGAAAGGCCTAAAAAGACAAAAAGCGATAAAAACCATGGTGTAAGAGGCCGGGACGGAAAGTGAAACCGATGTAAACAGATATACACATAGCCAAAAGGCAAAAAAAAAACGGCGTTAAACTAACGATGAAAAAACGGGACTAAAATCGCGGCACAAGGTGATTAAGAAAAAAGAGAGAGAGGGGCATTTAAGAAAAGGATTAAACATTTACCCTGCCTCTAAGAAAATTCAATTCTTTTTGCGACAAGCACACGGAGGGTGTACCCACACATTGTTCCTTTGCGTTGTGGATTTCGAACGCTTCTGCGATTTCCCTGGATATCCTATCCCGTCCTCTAGCAATACCAACTAGCCCGACATCTTGCATTTCAGTTTTGACCACCTGACGTTAAAGAACCCCAGGTGGTCGAAATTTCTGCACCCCCTCACTACGGCGTCCCTCACAGCCCGAGTAGCTTTGAGACGTTTAAACCCATAAACCACCCCATCAATATGTTCACCATTGTGTCGCATAAGTTTGCATTCGACTCTTAAATACTGAACATCGCTTATTTTAATATTACCGCACGGGAATGCATTACCGACTAAAAGGAAATAACCCACCGCGGTGCCTCAGTGGTTACGGCGCTCGGCTGCTGACCCGAAAGACGCGGGTTCGATCCCGTCCGCGGCGGCCGAATTTCGATGGAGGCGAAATTGTAGAGGCTCGTGTACTGTACGATGTCAGTGCACGTTAAAGAACCCCAGGTAGTCGGAATCTCCGGCGCCCTTCACTACGGCGTCCCTAATAGCCTGAGTCGCTTTGAGACGTTAAACCCCCATAAAACCATAAAAAAAAACTAAAAGGAAATGATTACAAATTTCCATAATTCCTTTCGGTGGCCCTGAAATTTATTGCTTATGGTAAAGCAATGTGTCCCCTTGGCATGCATTATTCTTACTTTAATTTCAGTTCTTATTTAACCAGCTTTGCTAAATAATTCAGCGTTTTTGTTTCCAATATACCTCCGAAGGTGTCGGGACTGTGGTTTTAAAGACGTTCGACTCCTCCGGTGAACCACAGCTTGTTTCGCTTTTTGATGCAAACGAAGATTTTAGACGGAATATATTCCCATGTGGGTGCATTAAGTTCTTTCCTCAAAAGCTGTCATAGAGCGTCAACATTTTATTATGTACTGACAATCAAAAACTCTCCTTAGTAGCACTCTAGATCTAGGCGTGTTGCCTGTGTGATAAAGGCCTATCGGTGGACTGGCAACGGTGCATGGCCTACTGAATGATATACGAGCTAGATAAGCGTAATATAGTCTCTAATACCATGGAGAGCCAAGGCAGTCTGCACCATGTTGCTAGAGAGTTCGAGCAAATTTAATCGTGTCTTGAAGCTTTATCTTAGTACTGCTGAGCTGGGAAATCGGCTGACTGATACTAGGCCGTTTTTGGCAACCATGCTGTTAAATTCAAACTAGAGAGCAGACCGACAACCAGCAACGGGAAGATTGTTAACCAGACACACATGAGGTATGTTGAAATCGTCAGAAAGATAGTGTCACAGAGCGGCTGTCAGGGTCCAATGTTGTTGTCATCTGGACTTCGATAATATGATCCCCAGCGCAGTATGTTCACGATTGTGAAACATATGCTCACGCTATACACTTTCATATTCAACATACCTTATTTTAACTTAGGCGCATCGGAATGCTTTATCGACTAAAAGAAAAACACCACCATCACGCTGGACCCGGTCTTTCCTATATGCGTCAAACCCAAATGAAACGACTTCCGCATTACTAACGCTTTCATCGAGCAAAGGTTCGGTACCAGTTACAACTTGGTTTGGTTTGGTTTATGGGGTTTAACGTCCCAAAGCAACTAAGGCTCTGAGAGACGCCGTAGTGGAGGGCTCCGGAAATTTCGTCCACCTGGGCTTCTTTAACGTGCACTGACATCGCACAGTACACGGGCCTCTAGAATTTCTCCCCCAAAGAAATTCTAGCCGCCGCGGCCGGGATCGAACCCGCGTCTTTCGGGTCAGCAGCCGAGCACCATAGCCACTGAGCCATCGCGGCGGCAGTTACAACTTGAGCTTCCACCGTTAGAATAAGGCTAGCAAGTGCATTGATTTTATTTTTTGTGCTCCTGCAGTTCATTAGCAAAAAGTTTAGGGTTTGGTTTGGTTTGGTTTATGGGGTTTAATGTCCCAAAGCGACTAAGGCTATGAGAGACGCCGTAGTGGAGGGCTCCGGAAATTTCGACCACCTGGGGTTCTTTAACGTGCACTGACATCGCACAGTACACGGGCCTCTAGAATTTCTCCTCCAAAGAAATTCTAGCCGCCGCGGCCGGGATCGAACCCGCGTCTTTTGGGTCAGCAGCCGAGCACCATAGCCGCTGAGCCACCGCGGCGGCGCAAAAAGTTTAGTTCATCATGATGATCTTTTTGTGGGAAATTGGAATAGAAGCCACTCGGGCACCTGTCTCCAGCTATGACAATTGCGCTATCACTTTTCGACTTAACAACAGTGTCAGATAACTGCGTCATAAACGTAACCACAGCCGCAAAGCAAGAGTTTGTCGTACAGTGTCTTGTAGGAAGATCTTTCTGCCTTCACAAATTCCAAAAGATTTTTGCGAGCCTGGCGTATGGGCAAGGAAAGATCTCGCACAGCGTAGTTGGTAATATTCGGCATATTCCCTGAAGCAAGAACAGATTCTTTTTCTTTAAAAAGGCGGAACTTCCCAACAACCTAACCTTTTGTATTCTGTAAACGACCAACCCTATGCGCTCTTTCAATGTTGCATTTTTTTTAAAGTCACGGCCAAATTCTCCAAGCATAAAGAAATGGCCAAGTCCTTGGATTCATTCCATGTTTCGGCCAAGTGAGTAGGCCAAAACCCAAGCAGTGGCCTTGCGGTAGATGCAATGAATTTGCATATTTAAACTATTCTAAGACGTTTCCGACCAATCTTAATGCTTCAGCACTGATTTATTCCACTATTTAAATTATTCCCTTTCTTGAAGATGTTTGTGTTACAGGAATGACGACAACGCCTACGCTGGTTTTTCTGCGACACGGGGTCCTTAACACTATCGCTTTAAAAGTAAGGTCAAGTAACGCTGCTATAGCTTCGCCTAATCTCTGAGTTCGTTAGATTATTCGTTCTTGGTCTGGCACCTCAACAACTTACAACGCCTATTGACAATACTGCTTGTTTCTGTTGTGTCCTGTATGTGAGTATCTCCAATGTGGTCTACATAAGCAATAATAATAATAATAATAATAATAAATGAATCATGAAAGAGCACAAGTTGACTTCTGAAACAAGCGACTTGACCAAAACCCAAACCCGGCAGCCTCCAGGTGCAATGCCACTGATATGGCAGAGCAGCATCGCAAAAGCTAGTTGAAATAGATCTTTTATGCGATCTTAAGGCTCAGAGAGGATGAACGGTGTATTTAACGTGACGCCACGCTCGCTTTACAAAGCATACACCAAGCGAAACCACGGGAAAGAAATACGACAAATGGTCTTTTGAAAAGCTCATTTGGCGTCGGTGACGGGCTCCTCTACAAAGACGACGAATTGTACATAGCCATTCAAGAAGCCAAAAAAAAAAGGAATGGGCACGGGCACGGCATGAAATGCGACGAGAAGATAAATAACCGATGGTCCCTATAGGGATAACGGAGTGCATTTCAAGAGAAGGCAAGCGTAGCAATTTACGGATGAAAGTAGGAAGTCTGCGGGGATAGGTGCCCGGAAGCTGGCACGAGATAGGGGATTGACATGAGAGAGGCAGTGGGGCTTCGCTGATGATGGTGACTTTAGAGGAATCCTTTGAGAACACGACAAAGCCATGCCCCTCGCACCAAGATTCAAAGCGAAGGCTGACTAGAGCGTCACTTCTGTCGCCAGCGGCACGCGTGCTTCCCCGCCGAGCGGAATGCGACGGAGCATGCGACCCGCGCCCAGAAAGAGGCCTCGGCGGACGACCAGTCGCTGACACCCGTGGAGGCCCCAGGGCCAGCGATGATGCAGCGGCGCGCCTCGATTCTGAGACAGCCAGGCGCCCTGCCCCGCTTTGGGGGCGTCGGCCGAGGCGCTGTGGGCCGCGGCAGCCTGGGCCGCAGGGCGTCGGTCGTCGACTTTGGCGCCGACGAGTACGCCGCATACGTGTGAGTATGCGCATGCGCCCACTTGGCACGCTATCAAGGTACGAAGGAGAGAGCGCGCCAGTTAATTGAAGAAAGAAAACCTCCCAGCCATACTGCTCTGCCCGGGGGTGAAGAAGTGACAGTGGCAGTTTCTTTCACCACAGTCGGATACAACCAGGGTGTCGAACCGGAACTGAACCCGAACCCGAAACCGGAACCGAACCCGAATTTTCGCCAGGAACCGGAACCGAACCGAACCCATAATTTTTTCGCCATCTTGGAACTGAACCCGAACCGGAACGATTCAAAGGAACCGTTCCGAACCGGTTCGGGACCCGGTTCAACCCCAGTTTTTTTGCATCCCGGCCTACGTCTTGTTTTCCGACAAAATGAGATGATCTATGGCATAGATTTACCCACCCGTAGCTGTCTGCGCTGGGAAGTGAGAAAATTGTACCCAGTATATGCGACAGCAAACTTACAGGAGATGTGGTGCCTGGGAAGAAGCCTAATTAACCCTTCTGTAATGTACTACCGCCAATTCTAAACACTTATAGAGTACGGTCCACTGTTAAAGGGAACATGCGATCGCGTGGCCTCCGCGCTTCGCGGGGCGCTGCCGCCGAGAACTTGTGGGAATTGTCGGCACAAGACGCATGTGCAGTAAGCATGACGGCTGGTCACTCCGCGCATGCGCCTGATGCCGCCTATTCTCGCCGCATCCAGGCGGCAGGGCTTCCTGAAGCGCAGAGAACACGCGATCGCATGTTCCCTTTAACAATGGACCGTACTGTACGCCAGGTTTATGTGAAATCTTGAGTTAGTATTCCTCCCCTTTTACATATTTGCGTCAATCTTTAATCAAATTGTTAGGACTGCTCTAACTCAATAAAGTACTACTGCCGCCGCGGTGACTCAGTGGTTATGGTGCTCGGCTGCTGACCCAAAAGACGCGGGTTCGATCCCGGCCGCGGCGGTTGAATTTATTTGGAGGAGAAATTCTAGAGGCCCGTGTACTGTGCGATGTCAGTGCACGTTAAAGAACCCCAGGTGGTCGAAATTTCCGGAGCCCTCCACTACAGGCGTCCCTCATAGCCTTAGTCGCTTTGGGACGTTAAACCCCATAAACCATAAACCAATCAATAAAGTACTATAGACACCAAACTTTTGCTTGCGTGCTTTCTTCTTTCAAACAATGCGTTAGGCATTGGGGTACATAGAGCACCGCGTGGTGTTCACCAACACATAATCAATAATTTATATTTGAATTTCTTCTTGACCCTGTTTCGGTTTCACCAACATAACGATGGGTGTGACGTGTAGTGGAAATTAGGTCACGTGAGGGGCTATAAAACGGCAATGTAACTGCTGATACGTCGTTCGTTGTAATGATAGGTCTTGAAGCCGGCTGATTTAAGTGCTACAGTGAGCCAAAACAACGCATCAGCGTTTGTATTAGTTTTCCCGTGCCTCACGTGACCTAATGTTGAACTCACGTAACAGCCATCATTCGGTTGATGAAACCGAAACATCACGGAAGAATAAATTCATTTCTAAATAATTTACCGGCAGTAGCCGAATACCACACGGTGATTCATGCATTCTAATATCTATGGCGTCGTTTGAAAGGAGAAAACACGCAATAAAACTGGGTGTCTATAGGCATCTTAGTACCGATTGAGAATGCCTTCCTTTTCTTTGCGTCATTTCCCACAAATAGACGAAATATTAGCGTGAGGACCCAACAATGTTGTGATGGTGGTTTTTGAGAAAAGGAAATGGCGCAGTCTGTCTCACTTCTTGATGGACACCTGAACCGCGCCGTAAGAGAGGGAGGAAGGTGGGGATGAAAGAAAAAAGAGAAACAGGCGCAGTAGGGGTGGGCTCCGGAATAATGTCTACCAGCTGCGAATCCTTTAAGGGCAACTGCATAGGTTATAGAAATCGACGAGATTAAAAGGGTCAATTTGTGAAACTTCCAGGTAAGGTATGCGAAGTACTTTTGGCCTAGAATTCGAAACGGTGACGTAATCATCAATTAAAATTGCGACGGCCTTCAAGCTTCTCCGCAGCGCACAACGCTAAGGGGGGGGGGGGGGGGGGGCATGATGACGTCATCGAAAGTATCCGTACATTTCCAACGCAAAAACGCCTTTGAAAGCAAAAAAAACCAACGCCACCGAAGTCAAAGCCCGCCGAACGTTGTTTGGCAGCGTCCAACGAGGCACGGCAGGGCGTGGCTGAAGGCAGCAGTAATTTGAAATCATAGCTTGCGTGACGTCACATTGAACTTCGCCGCACTCCACGGTTGCTTATAGGAGAAGTGCAAAATTTATTCATCGATTACGTCACTATTTTAAATGGTCGTGCAAAAAAACTTAGCATGCTTTACCTACAGCCTATATAGATTTGAATCCTTGAGTATCGCGAAATTCTCGAAAAGTGGCGCAGTTGCCCTTTAACGTGCACTGACATCGCGCAGCCCAAGGTGCCTTTTGCGTTTCGCCTTCAACAAAACGTGGTCGCCGGAGCCGAGTTCGAGCCCGGGTACACCGAGCGCCCTAACCACTGAACAACCGCAGTGGATAGTGCAACATTTACTTTTGTGGGCGCTCATTGTCTGAGACAGCAAGTTCTGAATAAAACCCCTCACGATGGGTCTGTAGGGCAATAAAGAAAAAAAAATGGCTCAATGGCTGTGGAGCTCGGCTGCTGATTCCAAAACTACAAAAACCAGCGTGACGTCGAAAATCCCCAGCTGGTCTTAGTTAATCTGGAGCCCTCCACTACACCGTCTGTCATGTAGCCCCAATGTCTACTCGACACGTTAAACCCGAGATATTACTACTAGTATTACCAAAAGAAGGATGTATAAATTGGTGCAGCTTCTTTTTCTTTTAGAATCCGCATATTCTTGTTTGCACGCGACGGAAATAAGCAACGAAAAGCGGGCTCTTGGCAACGGTGGAGATGTACTAATGAAAAAAAAATAAATACCGATTACACCAAAGGACAATGCGGAAATACATGCGCTCGCTGGCATGCGATAGTTATTCCGCCCAGAAAGATGCTACTGCGATGAAATGCAACTACGATGAAGTGATTTCGTTATGCCGATTCGCTGAAATCGTTCTGCTTCTAAGAATTGCTGCCAGTCGCCAGCGCGCGGCTCCATCCGCTGTTCTCGCACTGCTCGATCTTGAATTCTCTGTCTGGCGACTTATATCTACTTCTCGCAGTCATATTTGCCGTTCTTAGTGTCTGACACGACAGGCTTATGCTTTTTTGGCGTTTTTTGCGTTGAACGCTTGGGCGACTGAATACGTTGAGCCTTCGCAACAATCTGCCTCGGCTATATCGGGTACAGGTGGATGGAGAGATGGGTGAGTTTTTGAAGGTGCATTTTTACCAGTGAATGCTCTGATGTACGCCCACCGGAGTGTGAATCAAGGATGAAGGCTACACGTACGCAGCGAAGTTATTTTTGGGAAAGCAGGCTATACTGCTAACGCAGTAAAATGAATAACTAAAAGAGTATGCATAGTCTAACCTCTGACTCCGAGCGGGGTTCGTACTAATGGCGGCGCAACAGAAAACTTTGTTTGCAGATGCTTTAAGCTATTCGGCTATCTTGTAGGCTTTTTTTATGGTTGTTGCATGGAATATTTGGAACCTCTCTGACCCTCCTCATGCCTTACTTGACCGTGTCGATTTCAGCGATCTCGGCATAAGGCATGCCACCATAACTCCCTGTCTCCGCCCGCACATGCTATGCATATGCATACCACGCGACTAGCATGGCCAGCAAGGATTTCAGAATTATCTAATCGCTGTTGTGAGTTGATCCGCGACAATGGTCAGTAGCTTCGCTTTATACGATGCCCCTTTCTCACGCGCACCGCGCTTCTTCCATTCGGGATGCTTTGCCGAGCCGGCGAACACGTACGCAATGATTGCCCTCGTTGGCCATCGACGCGGGTTTGGCCGGCGGTTACTTACTATTTGAATAGTACTTACTATTTCAACCGTGCCTTTTTTAGCGTTTACAGTGTTACTGGACGCCGGACTTAACGGTTAGCGCTGCGCACAGCAGTGCCGCCTTTTAATTCCATTTCTGGGTTGACATGTTCTTTCCGGGGCGGCGTCGTGAAGGTTTAGGGGCGCTATTTCATTTGCGTGCTTAGCGGAAGGACGACCTCTACAACCTCGGGGTAGTTCACCGCGCCACCTCGTTCGCTATAACCGAGTGGTGTGGCCAGAGTTGCTCGCTGTATGTGCGACGAATTTCCGTTGCCCTTATGCATATTTTCATAGTGGCACCACACCCGCTCGCAATAAGCGAGCGTTCGTTATATCTGCGGCCATTAAAGTGGGCTCCACTGTACATCCGCTGACTTTGTTTTAATACACTAGTATCAAGAAAGTCTAGGTAAGGCTGTATATGTATGGGTAGAGGAAGTAATGCCCGATCGCAACATTTGTCATCTGCCTTGTGGAGAGGCCGTACAGGTAAGTAAAAGCGAAGAGTGAGAAAACCGAATGAATCAGCACTCGCGAGCATGTCCAGAAAAGACAGGCGAGCACTTAGTCACCTATTAAGCATAGCTGCCAGAAAGGGGTTGTTTGTCGCTTTGGAAATAAATGCCTGAAACAAGTTGGTGGGCAAATGGTGCATGCCAGATTAACCCCTCCGTCTCAGTCTATAAGTGGCGGAAAAAATTGTGTGGACGCAAAGGTTGCATTTGATAGCGCCCCAGGAAAAGTAACAAACATTCTATCACAAACAAATTTCTTACTTTACAATAGCGAGAAGACACGATTAACTGAGTTTTAGAAGATACTGCGCTATAGGGGCTCAGGATATATAATGTGAGCCACAAAGGCGATGTCGAGTAGGTGATTTAAATAAAATATGTTTGGTAAGTTCTGCATGTTAGGGAGAGCCAGTGCTCCCACGAGGCTCTCGTTGGGTGGGGGATGGGCGGTGGAGGGATTCTCGAACATATTCTTACCATGTAGTAAAGGAGGGGGGGACTGGGAAGTCGGTTTCGGGGTGACGGAATGGTATCTGCCTGTATATGTATACGTGCCAACACATGACAGTTTCGTTTCTCAGTAGTGCGCGGGAACGTAGAGGGCACGTGCGGCGGAAATTCTGGTGCCCCGTAAGTACACTGCGTGCGAGACAGTACCAACTGACTAAAGCTTCAAGGGAGACCTATTACTCGCGCTACGGGGTCTCCCAACAGGAGGGTCTTGTAGATGCAAAATCCATCGGCTTTTCGTCCTACACCTCATAAGGTGGATAATAGCGTATATACATAGCCGATTTCCATTAATTTCGAGTTCATTTCATTTTGCGGCTCTTGAGAACATCTCACATTAAACAATTTTTTCATGCTCAAGTAACGCAGTAAACACGACAAAAGGAAGACGGGAGACGACACGAGCGCAGACTAACAACTGGTTATTTTATTCTGGGAAAAGTATATAAAGGCGCAGGACACAGGAAACAACCCCAAAAAACAGAACAAAGGTTAAAACTTAAAAACCATGTGGCGCATGCACATCACACCCTGACGTCTTTTTAACGAAATTCGAAGAGTATCTTCCACAGCAGACGGCACTCCCCTATATCCTGGACCTCACACAACACCAAGAAAGCCTGACTCCTTATCTACCAAATTGATAGATGGTGAAGCAACACACTCATCGGCTTCCTTCCAGATCCCATTGGCCTCGACCAACTCTTACAAATGTAACGGGGTTATTAAACAGGACACTTGTCTTATCTACTGGGGGAAGCAATCGTTGCACTCGCTGCAATGCAAAGCCAAGTTGTAGACACCGCTACTTTTTTCACCCATCTGTGATGTTCGAACAATTGCTCATTGCTTCCCCAATTAGGAAGACAAGTTTCCTGTTTAATCACCCTGATCGAATTTGTAGGGAGATGGTCGAGGCCTTTATGATCAGGAAGGAAGCAGATGAGCGTGTTGCTTAACCATACATCAATTTCATTGATAAGGAGCCAGGCTTTCTTGGCAACTGCGTGAGCTCTAGGAGATAGGGGAGCGCCGTCTACTATAGAATATAGTCTTCGAATTTTGTTGAAAAAGATGTCATGACTCGACTATGATGTGCATGCGCAGTATGGTTTCTTTAGTTTTAATCTTTGCTCTTCTGTTTTTTGGATTGTTCACGGTGTCCTGCGCCTTCATATACGTTTCCGAGAATGTAATCACCAGTTGTTAGTCAGCGTCTGTGTAGTCTCCAGACTTCCTTTTGTCCTTTTTCATGAACCCTTAAAAACTAGCCCAGTTTTATGTTCTTGTAAACAAATCTTTGGATTTTTTATTTTGTACCGTGATGTGCAAGAAAAAAGAAAACGCATAGCAAGGTTGACTGAAACCCCTCGGCGTTATAATTTTTTTTTGTCCTGAACCCGTTTGAACCCGTTTGAACCGGTTCGAGATGGTCCGAACCGGTTCGAACCGGAACGAAATGGCCCTCTGGAGCCGAACCCGGAACTGAACCCGAAAGGCGTGAACCCGAACCCGAACCGAACCCGAAAAAATGCCGGTTCGACACCCTGGATACAACTGAAGAACGAAGCGTCTTCTTCCTTTCAAAGGACCTCTTACATCCAACGACGTCGGCCGGTTCTCGTGAGCATGCTAGCGCCAAAGAGATGAAAAGGAATGGTCTCCTCCTTCCATTGTCTGGTATCGTCCCCTCCCTGGATTGTCACGCCGCTCCTTGCACTGTCACGCTAGCAGGTTCATGAGAATCGGCCGACGCCATTGGCTGGAAGGGGGTCCTCTGCCGGGAAAAGGCGCTGCGTTCTTGACTTGCATCCGACTATAGCTGCTCTCAGGTTCATGAACTCGGACCGCGGCGGTCGTATTTCTATGGAGGTGGAATGCTACAGGCCCGTGTACTGCGCGATATCAGTGCACGCCAAAGAACACCAGGTGGTCGAAATTATCCGCAGCCCTCCAATACGGTATTCCTCATAGCCTCAGTCGCTTTGGACCGTTAAACCCTATTAAACCAAACCATCATGAAACACGATACCGTGGCCACATCCTGCACACACCCGCAACTTTTTTTCACGTTTAGTGTATGAACATGTGATGCTAGTGTGTTAGGGGTATTCAGCTTCTTCTCAATACCTACTCCACCTACAACTCCAATACTACTCCACCTTAGCGGGGTTCCCCTAAAACATTGGACCAACACCTTTCCCACTTCGAGTTATTGATCAGTTCGCTCTCCCCCTACCATATCTTAGCCGTCCTGGTTAGCTTAGTTGGAAGGGCGACTGCTCCGGTGAAGAGGTGGACCCGGGTTCGAACCCTTGGACCAGGACGAATTTTTCTTTAACTGCGAAGTTTCAGTGGAAGCTGTATAGTTTTCCTTTGTAGCCGTATGGCTGCGCTTGGATGGATGTCAATGAGTAATTACTCCCTTATTACAAATCTACTCCACCTTGGAGGATTACTAAAACATTGGACCAATGAGTATATTCCATGGTTATGAGCGAAAAGCATATATTTTCCTTGCGTCCAATTAAGTTTCCTTGGGACGAATGACGTCCCTTGGAACGTTTTAATCTTTTGCCTAGAAGTTACAGCAGAATTCCTTTGTTAGCGATATGGCTGTTCCCTTTCACGTTGGAGCCCTGTGTACATGCCTTCTGCTTGTTGGGCGATCGCGCGCAGGCCCGGAGACGTGGTTGAAAAGCCGCGCATCCTGTCGGACACGAGCCCCTCGACGCAGAGCGCCGCGGGGCAGGCCTCATCGACGTCGCCCGACCGCCGCTGGCTGCCCCGGAAGAGCATCTCGCTGCGCAAGGCGTCGTCGCGGGAAGAGTCGCGCGGACACCGGCCCGCCTCCTCGTTCGGTATGCCGCTTACCTCGTCACTACCATAGGTCCATCTACACGTATGCGTTGTTCACGTCGGTTGAAGGGTGCGAAAGACTGATACCGCTCATTCAATCACTGTCACTCAGTCAGCCAGTCAATCAGTCAATCCATAAGTCAGTCAACTAGCCAATCCGCTAATCAGTGAGGCTGTCGGAGCAACCGATGAGAGAAACAACCAGTCAAGCAGGTCAGTGGGCAACAAGCCAAAGAGTGAGGCAGCAAACCATGCAGTCCATGTGACAATCACCCGACCTACCCATGAAACTGAGAGCGACACGTTTGTTCGTGTGCGTGAAAGCAATGAGTATATGTTCGACTACAGCCTCAATGGCACTGTAGCTGGGCATCCTGTACATCCGCAGTTCTTAATGGTGCTGGCTCTGCTTTTATTGAAGGCACTGTAGCTGGGCATCCTGTACGTCCGCAGTTCTTAATGGTGCTGGCTCTGGTTTTATTGAAGGCACTGTAGCTGGGCATCCTGTACATTCGCAGTTCTTAATGGTGCTGGCTCTGCTTTTATTGAAGGCACTGTAGCTGGGCATCCTGTACATTCGCAGTTCTTAATGGTGCTGGCTCTGCTTTTATTGAAGGCACTGTAGCTGGGCATCCTGTACATTCGCAGTTCTTAATGGTGCTGGCTCTGCTTTTATTGAAGGCACTGTAGCTGGGCATCCTGTACGTTCGCAGTTCTTAATGGTGCTGGCTCTGCTTTTATTGAAGGCACTGTAGCTGGGCATCCTGTACATCCGCGGTTCTTAATGGTGCTGGCTCTGCTTTTATTGAAGGCACTGTAGCTGGGCATCCTGTACGTCCGCAGTTCTTAATGGTGCTGGCTCTGCTTTTATTGAAGGCACTGTAGCTGGGCATCCTGTACATTCGCAGTTCTTAATGGTGCTGGCTCTGCTTTTATTGAAGGCACTGTAGCTGGGCATCCTGTACATTCGCAGTTCTTAATGGTGCTGGCTCTGCTTTTATTGAAGGCACTGTAGCTGGGCATCCTGTACGTCCGCAGTTCTTAATGGTGCTGGCTCTGCTTTTATCGAAGGCACTGTAGCTGGGCATCCTGTACATCCGCAGTTCTTAATGGTGCTGGCTCTGCTTTTATTGAAGGCACTGCAGCTGGGCATCCTGTACATCCCCAGTTCTTAATGGTGCTGGCTCTGCTTTTATCGATGATACTGCAGCTGGGCATCCTGTACATCCCCAGTTCTTAATGGTGCTGGCTCTGCTTTTATCAATGGCACTATAGCTGGGCATCCTGTACATTCGCAGTTCTTAATGGTGCTGGCTCTGCTTTTATCAATGGCACTATAGCTGGGACGTTAAACCACATAAATCAAACCAAGCCATAGCTGGGCATCCTGTACATCCGCGGTTCTTAATGGTGCTGGCTCTGCTTTTTTCGCGCGCTTTGACCAGCTTGTTTGTTTTCCTTCCAGCCATTCCAAGCGAGGAGTTGTCGAAAAGAAAACGGCAAATGAAGTAAGTACTGCAAGCTGCCGCTGAGCAACCTGTGCTGGAACTAAAAAAAAATCGCCGTATACAGCTAAGCTTAGCGGCGTAGCGCATTAATCAACGAGAGCTGTTCTCTGCGCTAAGCGGCTACGCTTGTCTAAGCGCGGTTTTCTGTTTACTGTAACCTCACAATAAGCAATACAATCAAAACTGATTTTTTTTATTGCTTCTCGCAACGCAACAGTATAGCGACCTCTGGTCGCTGAAGTTAGTAGTGATTCACTCCATGTATAAGAAAGGGAAATTGGGCCCAGAACTAATAATTACAGTGCCTGAGCTGCTATGCTACTCGGCTGCTGACCCGAAAGACGCAGGTTCGATCAGGGTCGCGGCAGTCGAATTTCGATAGAGGCGAAATTCTAGAAGCCAGTGTACTGTGCGATGTCAGTGCACGTTAAAGAACCCCAGGTGGTCGAAGTTCTCGGAGCTCTTCACTACGGCGTCCCTCATAACCTGAGTCGCTTTGGGACGTTAAACCCCATAAACCAAACCAAACCAAACCTGAACTATAATTCTAATAGTTATCAGCCTCATTAAGTACAGGAACACAGAAGAAGACTGCAAGATGGTATCGTCTTGTCATAGACTTCTCCTGTGTTCATGTACTTTCTGCCATCATGTCTTTCAAAATGGTGCACTCCATGTCACTAACAACAGTAGAAGTCTCAAACAATGTCAGTGTACGTATTTCGCGTTGTCGTAGGCTTTTCGCTACATCCTAGACTAGCTGCAGTCATAAATCACGCATTTCTTCGGAAGTGGTGGCCTCTGTGTGGAAGTCGCACGCTGGCAGTAACGGGTCGGACAGGTGCGACTGCGAAGAGACCCGGATAAAGTGGTCAACTTCGAGCACTGTTCTACCCCTTGCGGAAAGCAAGCACAAAGCGATCACCACGCCGTCAGGGAAGCGCACGCCACACATTTCTTCGATGCTTTTTTCCCTGTCACCCACCAAATCCATCACAGTGAGTGGTGTCGTGACTTTGCGAGCATAAGTCGACACAACAGCCTCGTTGCACAGCAACTTTTCTAAACAGGCAGCCTGGCCATATCGAAGGAGAGGGGGTGTAGTCATCTGGCGGTTTGCCGGCGCTCTTTTCTCTTTTTTTGCGCCGGGTGTTTACTTCCCCTTGCATTTCCTCAAAAACCCATTATCATCCCATCCTTTCCCTCGTGTCACTGTTGAGGGCTCCACAGAGCAGTGAGACAGTTACTTCGCCTGCCAGTCTTTCTACTCCCAAACGCATGACAGCATGTCTTTCCTCCCCTGTAAAAGCCACTGTGTTCTATTATTGAGGTTAAAGGCCCGCGTGTGCGCTGCGATGTCAGTGCTTGTTGAAGAACCTCGGTTATTTGAAATTAACCCGAAGCCCTGCACTGCGGCAACTCTTCCTCTCTCTCTGTTCTTCCACTCCCTGTTGGTGTAGTTGAGGTGTCCACCGAGGGAGACACTTGCTGCGCCTTACCTGCCCTTAACCGGTTACAACTGTTCTTTGGACCACGCCGACGACTACTACCGACTTTTCGGCTTGAAATGGCCTCTGCGTGACTATCGCCAGTTATGCCTTTAACATTACCTGTGCGATCCTTGCCGAGTTCTCGGCTCGCCCAAGACTATTACTTTGATTCCTTCACCACAGCGCGGTTGTGTTCTGCATCCGGAACAATGGAACACGTTACGGCGTAGCAACGCCATTGGAGCCAAATGGCAGTAGTTGGGATTTATATGTTCTGCTATAGGGCGCTCAATAGAACATTGGTTGTTTTGCAAGGACCCCGCCATTATTGTGCGGGTACATAGATGAAACATGTTCTCAAGAAGTAAAAGGCTCTTGTACTCGTTTAGTTAAGCCAGGCTGTTTATATAAAAAATACAGTCGTGTCCGGAAACTCTGTGTTCTTTGTCCTGGCTACTGCAAACACATTTCGTGGCTTGTGTCAGGGTACAACTTTGAGGGACTCTGCATTGAGAGTGTTGAGCTGCAATTTTCTTATGTCGCGTTGTAGGCTTCGTATTTGCAAGAAGGCGCGGCATGGAAAATGTCACTCCGAGTAAACACCGCAAATATGTTTGAGTTGTTATAAAAGGAAAGACGCAGTCCCTGTCGCATCCTGGGTGGAAACGAGAGAGAATAAAAGTTAATAGCAACATTAAAAACCATCCCAAAAGGGCTTCTCAGTTAAAGAGCCCTCTGGCATTCCCCTCCAGCCTAGTGCGGTCAAAGGGAAGGGAGGAAGGTGGGAGTGAAAGATAAACGAGAAAGAGGTGCCGTAGTGGACGTCTCCGAAATGATTTCGACCGCCTACGTGGGGATCATTAACGTTCACTTTCATCGCACAGCACACGGGCGCCTTTTGCGTTTCGCCTCCACCGAAACGCGGCCGCCGTGGTCGGGTTCGAACACGGGTACTCCGGCTCAGTAGACGAACGCCCTAACCGCTGAGCCACCGCGCAGGGAGATTTCCTTGCGACAATGAGGTTTTTCATTCATTCATTCATTCATTCATTCATTCATTCATTCATTCATTCATTCATTCATTCATTCATTCATTCATTCATTCATTCGACTCCTGAGCATGAGGACGCGGAATCAATTCCCAGCCCTGGCGGCCAGGTTTCTATGGAAGCGAGATGCATAAAGACGCCCGTGTACAGTGCGACGTCAGTGCACGTTGAATAATTCTGTGGCTTCTAACTTCATCAGGAGCCTTACACTGTGCGACGTCCCTCATAGCCCTTTTGCATAGTCGGGACCCTTAAGACCAACTAGCATGTCGTCCACTGTCGTCCTCTTTTTGCAGGCGGCGCGCGGACATCCACAACGCGTTCCTGATGGGTCCGTCGCTGATGACTGTGCTCGGCAGCCTGTGCAGCTACTGGACCGGACCGGCCGCCGACGCACTCACGGCGCTCGCCAAGTACAGTACTTCTACGCACCGTCCGCATTCGTACAGAACTCGGCAGTCGCTGCGCGCCCAGTGACGTATATGCACACCGTATTAGAGCAAATTTGAAGGTGCCTCGACTCCCTCCCTGTCGGCTATAAGAAACACATGGAAAAGTATGACGGCTTGCGTGCGATGTCAACCTGAACAGAAAGAAATTCCTGAACGCGCGATAAAAATACAGCAGCTGCCGTGATTACAGTAGCGACAATGATAATACTTTTATTTAGACAGATGAAGTGATGTAGTGCGAGAAAAATACAGAACATTCAGCTAGATTTTTTCCACATCCCTGTGGTACAAGTAGAGAAAAAAAATTGGAGGCTTATCAAGGTTAAGCCCAGTGGATGCGAAGCATGTTAAGCAGCTGCCTCAGTGTGGATGGGGCTAACTAACGGAGACGTGGTTTTAGGTTAATCGTCGTACTTTATTCTTTGCAGCCCGACAAACACACTCTTATGGTCCGTAAATGCATGACTTTTGGTTTGCACGTCACAGCACGCTGCAGCCTTCGTTTTGCATTCCTATTATTAACGTCCTTAGCGTTTGGAGGCATCTTGACCGCATACACGCCCGGCGCAAAGACGCTGGCGCGGTTGCGGGCACAGAGACTGACGCGACGGCGGGCGCGCGCCGCTTCATCCCTGGCGTGACGTCACATATCACGTGATGCAGCGATAGTGGCGCCGCCGCCGCGTCGCGCGCGACGGCGCGAACCGAAGCGTGGAGGCCTCCGCCGGGCGACGTCCGACGGCGCGATATGAGTCCCCATCTGCAGCCGGTGTGACGTCATCACGTGACGTCACATCATGTGATCTCACTTCAAGGTCAATGGTGGCCACCGCCGGGCGTCGCGCGAAGGCCCGAAACCTACGTTAATATGCTTCGCATAAAAATTGCGCCTCTCCCGTAACCGAGAGTAGAGTAAGCATGAAATGTATACGGGCCGAACACAGGTTCCATTGCTTAAGCAGCTGTGACGGTGGCGGAATTGAAATCCAGGACGATGCAGAAGCGTACGCGGACACGACCAGACGCAGGCCTGACAAGAATGTATATGCAGCGCGTTCGAATACTCCGCGAGCGTGTATACATCTGCCTGCCAGAGGGGGAAAGGAAACACGGTCTTTTAAGGCGAAAGCCTTTAATGTGTCATCGTTGTAAGCAGCAGCTGTCGACAAAAATGTCACGCTTTTCAGTTGGTCGAAACGGTCGTGACGTCACAGTGCGCCAATTTCAAACGGGGCCAATTGTACTTTGGCTAGTAACCATGCAACCAATTAGGGATCATCTAGTGATGCTCCAAGTGAGTGGGACTGAGCTTAGTTAATTGCTTAATTACCCAATTAGCCTAATTAACTTTTCTAGTCAGGCCATATAAATAAATAAAACCGAGTAGGAAAGTGGTCGAGCTCGGGAATGGAACCCCGGTCTTCGGAGTGCGAGACGAGCATGCTATCCACTCCGCCATGCCAGCTCGATGGTTTGGAATGAACAAAGGCGCGTCTAGTGAATACGGTGTCTTCGCTCATTGCCATCCTCCTCCCTTCCCTTCCGGCGAGGTTTAGGTGTCCACCGAGATATGAGAGACAGATACATTTCCTTTCCTCAAAAACCAATTTACCGACGAGTGAGGCGTAGAACCGAGTGGGCGATGGCGTTCTATGGACTCCCTGGCAGCGTTGCAAGACGCTCTCGCGTTCCACTCTTAGGGGCGAAGCTTAACATCTTAACCACACATCAGTGACCGCACTTTAGGTCAAAAAAGTGCATCCCCCACCCCGCCCCCACTGAATTTCAACGGGTGTCCACCAAGATATGTGAGACATTTACTGCGTAATTTCCTTTCCTCAAATACAACTTTCATTTTCTTCATTACGGGCCATCTTTGTCTTTCTTCTTTCCTTCCCACTTCCTCCTTCCTCTACGGTGCGGTTCAGGTGTCCACCGAGACGACAGAGAATTACTGCGCCATTTCGTTTCCTCAAAAAGCGTTGCATTCAAGCGGCAAGGCATCGCGCCGAACGGGTGGTGGCGTTCTGTGGACTCCCTGGCAGCGCTACAACACGCTGTGGCGTTCCACTCCTAAAGGCGAAGCTTAAGCGTCATTAATTAGCATTTAATTATTATTCACGCATTAATCAGTACTTAACCATTAATTAGTGATTTGCCATCACGTATGACAACAAAGTGTATTGTGGCATGTATGTGCTTTTCGCACGCGTTATTAGAAATCGTAAATTATAATTCCGTGCATTATCAAATGCACAGCTCGACTGATATCTTGATAAACATTGAGAAGACACTGGCAGCAGTTATTTTTTGTGACTCGTTTGGAGAGCACCCGGCGCTTGTATGCCGGTCCCGTAGGAGGGCTTAGAGAGTCTCGTTGAACCTCGATAAGTATCGTACGGTGCCCGGATGTTCTCGTTTCAGAGCCCGGATGAGTGGATTTCAGTGCCCGGATGATGGCTCTCGGTCTCGGCTTGACGTCACCACATTGCCGACAACGGGAGCTAAAAGCATTTCATGCTTAAAAGTAACTTCTGTCAGTTCAATTGAAAGCAGTAGCAAACAATGATGGTGCAAAAATAACATCAACAGAAACTCACAAAAACTTAATCCAAAAAACAGAAGAACAGTTGTCTGTCCGGCACATGAATGCCAGCAATGTTGAGAAGTATACACCTGTGCCCACCGGGAGGTTCCCCTTCCTCCTGAAATGTCGTCTGCTAGCTCAGCACTGTCGCCTGCCTGGAGCAGTTACTGATACTGACTCGAAACCATGCATCAGCGTCACAAAATATCATATCCAGTAATTCTGGGCAAAGGCATTTTCGAACGAAAAAGAGTTTATGAAAGCAATTTTTTATATCGGTAGATTTCACTATAACAATCATCATCCATCACTTCATAACGACTTTTTTTTCTCTGCCTACTTCGATTTTGGACCGCCGCGATCAGCCCTTTAAAGTTAGGCGTTTCACGTGCAGAATATTCAGCAATGCGCATTCATCCTTAACACGCACAATATCTGACTGGAACACTCTGCTTTCACATATCGCAACCACCACTGATGCTAATAAATATTTTAATCTTATATATTCAATAACTACTGCTTAACTCTTTGCGTACATTGCCATTTTATTTGTTCATGGTTTCATTTTCTAAAGGGTTCTGATTCTTGCATTAGGGTTGTGTTTGTATAATTTTAATACTGCAGTAATTTTCACTCTTTGCCGCGGTGCCATACTTTTGATTCTTTTGCTTATTTATGTCGTGCTAAATGTTTTATTTGTGGTTTTGTGTTTTATATTTGTGGTTTTGTTTTATTTTGATCAATTTCCTGTACCTCGCCCCCCTATGTAATACCCTCTCGAGGGCCTTTACGGGTATTTTGTAAAAAAAATAAACAAATATTCGCATATCTCCGGTCGACAGGCTTGCATTCCTTTCTTATTAACGTTTTTGCTATCGTCAAAAGCGTTCCCCATTAGTTTTTATGTAAGTCTTAGCAGCTCGATGCGAGCGATGGAAATTATATTTTTGACCTCAAATTCTTGTACAAATGTGGCTAATCATAATTCGGTTTCTATCAGGTCATAGTTTTGTAGCATTAAACAGTTCGCTATAAGCGGTTGTCTTTCTGCAGTGTATAAAATGCGCCATTTTTTTCCCGTTGTCTTGTAAAGAAGTGCAAACAGGTCGTTCATTTCAAACCTTGCACAAAATGAGTCCACTATTTTCTAACTCCCTAGAAAATAAGTTACTTCTTTTTTCTTATTTATTATAATTATTCCGACGCGATACTGCACAGCACTTTTGCGTCTTTGAAGCACCTTTCTGTCTTCCCTTATAAAAATGGTCTAGAGGCAGTCCATATATATTTCTTGCTGACTCTCACTGAATATTCACCGAGAAGAAAACTAGGTACGTACTGCAATAAATACGGACGAAAGTCCACGGAATTCTCAAAAAGTAAAAACCCTAAAAGTCGAACCCTTTCTAATAAAGGCCTCGTTTTCGGTGAGGGAGTATTCTCTTTGTTATTAGAACCTACACAACCCATCCTCAGTTCGTCCTCAGTGTCCTTTTAATTACCACTATTGCTCTGACCGACCACGTATCACCTTATATTGGCGCGTTGTGGACTAAGTTGCCGCTGTACCCGCAAGACCCATAGCTATTAGTAATAGCTATGGCTAACAGCTGGCTGCTCGGCGATTCCAGAAGCGTGCCCTCCCCGGAGGCGGACATGACGGCCTCTTCGTGGTGCGTGCTGACGCTTCCCGGCTGCGTGGCGGCGCTGCTGGTCGCCTACTGCTACCTCTCCTGGGCGCACGTGCTTCCCTAGTGAGTGCGCAGACGGGGCGGTCGGCGTGCTGTATAGCGTTGCCGGTGGAAAGCAATCGCACTGCGTCCCGTTCACTTTTGGCCCCCGCTGCTGCTGTCCTAACGCGATAGCGTTTGAAGGCCCCGCTACCCGGAAAATGCGGCGTCGGCGTTGTGAGCGACAAATCACGAGCATGCCTCTGGCAGGTGGTGCCCAGAGAGTAACCTAGGTGAGCCACCAACTTAGGTCACGCCACCTTGTGGCGTCATCACAACCTACCCGACGGATCGGGAGCAGGCTATCCACCGTGGCAGGTTGCAGTAATGATTGGTCGCCCGGGAAGAGAAACTTGGGGCGCACAAGGCGCACAGGTGGCAGCACCTGCCATCGCAGGGCAGTGGCGCATCGCTTAACCGCTGCACCACGGCGCCAGGAGGGGTATCAGGATTCGCAGGGATCTATGAGAGCAAAGTAGCGATGACGTCCTTCATATATGGGAATTAGCCCCTTTACGCTATCGCGTCATTCCCTTAACGCGGAGCTTAGGCCCTCCAATATTTTTGTATCAAACTGATCGACTACTCTACCTTTTTTTTTTGTTGCTACGTGGTAGATTGTAATTTATGTATGTTCTCGAAGGCCTAACGATGCTCCCTAGATAATGTGGGTAAAATATATATATATTGCTTCCCTCAGTCGCTCGTCATTCTTTCTGACTGCTATCGCATCATTAAAAGTGTTCTATCCCTGTTGTTAAGTTTTTTGTACGTTGTTCCCTGCCGTGTTGCCCACTTCTTTTCAGGACGTAGCATTCCACAATCTATGAAATCTTGCTAACTGAGCCCACAAGGAAATGCTCTCAGTTATTGAGACATTGGTGCACTTATGTGGTCGGAATATATCTGGAGAATTAAGCGGCGACTGTCACCTTTCGAAAGCAGATGCGCTGTCAGTCACTGTCTGACTTACTTGCGCAGTGAGCCGGAGGACATGAACACCGAGCACTCAGCCGCCGTGCAGACTGCTTACACCAAGCTGAAGGCGCTCGGCACGCAATCGTGAGTGCGGCCGGCCAGCCTGATGTGAAGGTTCACGAATGAAACGGACTCTCCTCCTGTTCTCCTCTCTCTCTCGCAGACTCGCGGGCGCTCTCGCCGTGCACGGCTTCGCGCTGGCCCTGGTGATGTGCGTGCCCGCGGGATACATAGGGAGTGACATCAGGCAAGGGAGCGCCCCCTGGACGGCTTGCATGCACACTGCGCGGCGAAGGTCGCGTTAGCTGCGCTCTAAATCACCTAGAGGAAAATTTAAAGCGGATATCGGCGTCCGAATACTTACAGTACAGCGTGAGGAAAACAACACAGCGATGAAGCATACCATCTTACAGTTTAGAGGTTGATTTTCCCCGCTAAGTGGCGCACCATTAAGTCAGGAGAGGTTGATGATGAGAAAGATGTTTATCCTTTGGCAACTACCTCCGTTTCGACAGCCATTACTCCCTTGGAAACTAACTGCAATGCGACATCAGCCACGGTTGGGTGACCTAAAGACAAGCCGCTCGTCGCGAGGATTAATTGCTGCAGTTAGTTCCATTTTGCCATTTTCGGTTAAGAGTGCACGTTTAGATTGTTTCATACTGCGACGCTTGTCACTGAAGAGTCGTGGTTACTCGCCTGGCCAATACCACTTGCTTTGTTATCAGACGTCACCCAGGACGTAGAAATTTCCGGAGCCCTTCACTACGGCATCTCTCGTAGCCTGAGCCGCTTTGGGACGTTAAACCCCATAAACCAACCAACCAGACGTCACCATGGTTCCATTGTGGACATATTATTTCAAGAAACCGGCCACAAATCAGATCGAAATTAACTACGTCCCAACCCACAGGGAAAATCGAAAAGCACCTGAGGGACGAAATCAAGGACGCAAGAGACGGTGCTAATAGGAACAGCCCTCCTTGACATTTAGGACTCGATTTCATCACTCTAAGGAAAGCCTAGCCAAGGAGATTTCTGGCGTACGGGTTCCTCTTTTTTTTTTAGACCGGCACGAAGTGGGTTCGATTACGACATTTTTTTAAGAGTTTCACCGCATAGAAACCGAGCGCACCCAGCTAGAGGAAGACCCGTACCCATTTGGCACTTATCGGCACTGGGGATCGAACTCCACACCTCCCGAATACGACGCAGATGCCCAAACCCCTGTAGGCCACCGCTGCGGTCTCGCTGACACTTCCGATGCGACCCACGCAGGCTGACGCTTCTGGCCCTGCTGGCGTCGGCGGCGCTGCTGGTGAGCGCGTCTGGCTCGCTGTTCGTCAGGACGTGGTCCATGGTGCGCCACGCCTGGTCCAGGGTGCCCTGGGGCATAGTCTTCGTCCTCGGAGGCGTCCAGGTGGCCAGCAAGCTCGTGGAGGTATATACAGACCTTTCATCGCGATGACAGTGCACGTCAAAGAGCCCCAAGTAGTCGAAATTATCCGAAGCCCTTCGCTATGACGTCCCTCCATAGCCTTACTCGGTTTGGGACGTTAAACCCTCATTAACCAAGCCAAACTATCGTGCACACAAAAGGTCTGTTCGTTTCAGAACTGGTTCTATGCACCAATTCTGAAAAAGTTGCGTTGGTGCCGGCGCGGTGCAATTCCAGTTTTTTGGTGCACGTGCAGCGTGTCAGCAGCGCGACAAATCACTGGTGCGGAGATTTCCAATCGAGCGCGTGCATGCAGAGGCTTTGTCGTCTGCTATTCGGTACTCGTGCAGGCGTGATCACGGTCCGTCGTGGTGTAGCGCATACATAGCGTAAATAATTGGTGAATAGCGTACCTATTATTAGGTACATAGCGTACATAGCGTAAATAACAAACATACACTCGCCAACAAATTCTTCAAAAGGGAACGACGTTTCGGGGTCCGTACGGGTCCCCTTGATCAAATAGAGCGCTGCATGGAACGACAGTGGCTTATATACGGTTAAAATTTCCTAGTGAGTGATTGTAGATTTCTGGCAGATTACCACGTGTTCTCTTAAGAGCATGCTTTGTGCTATGTACATGGAATGATTCCAAAAGGAGGCACGATGACAAGTTTTTCTCTGTGGCAATCATGGATGCTTCCTGCCAGTCAATGGGGCGTCCTGTTGACGCGTTGTGTTCTGCCAAAGCATTAGATGTAGAGCGGCCGTTCATGACGTCATTCTGGTGCTCTTTGAGCCTTCGTCTGAAAATTCCAGTTTCGCCAGTGTAGGCAGCGTCACAGCCTTACCAGGGTATCTTGGCGTTCTAGGAGGTCTTTAACTCGGACCAGCTGCTGTTCTAACTTGTCGGCAGTCTGAGGAGCAATGTGCACATCATAGCCTTTGAAAATGCCTCGCATAGTGTGTTGTTGCGGTGCGTCTGTTTTTCGTGCCTCGTGCCTCGTGGACGACGACATTGCCGAATCCATTTTTATGTAATTTTTGCAGTCGTCTGACAGCGAAGATGAGGAAGCCGACGCGGTGCTTTCTTTTGCAGCAACACAGTTAGTTCGGACGGACCGCAACAGAATCCCCAACTACTACGAAAACGTAGTGGCTGGGTATTTCAGCTTCGAATTCAAGAGGCGCCGCAGAATGACGCCGGATCCGTCGACCACGGGGAAAACGTCCTTTAGTTGGCCACTGATAACAACTGCGCGCGTCGTCTGCTTACGCCGTCAAAAACGTGCACCACTATCCTGCAACTCCATCTCTGAGAGTGCCGCGGTTCTTTGCACCGATGAGGCACCACGACTGCACCAAAATCAATCGCGGACGGTGGTGCAGGGGGCGCTGTGAATCGAGCGCTTTGGTGCAGCGCACCGTGAACCGGTTCCGGCGGTGCAGAGAACCATGCCTGAATCGAATGCAGCTAAAGATGCCAACTCACCTCCTCCCTGGACTGTTGCAAACCGGTCCCACTGCCGCTTCCACCACGCCAGCACCAGGTGTACTATCGTGAGCAAAAGAGCCCCCCGTCCCCCACCCTCAATGTTCCGACCCGTGACACTCTGTATGAAGGCTCCACCTGACAAAGCACTTCTGGTGGTTAGACCGGCACAGCAGGCCCGTCTTGACACCTGAAGAGCTTTGTCAGGTGGCGCCGCCACGCAGAGTGGGACGGCAACTTGGAGGGGGGCTCTGCTCACGATAGCACGTACACTGAAATCCAGCGAGTACAGAATGGGGACGCCCAGGGAGCGCTTACTGGAAACTGTTTCAACGGAATTGTCTGCGCGTGGGCGCAGGATTACGACCTGCTGCCGCACCTGTTCAGGCTGTTCAAGCCCACCTTCTGGACAGCGCGCTCGCACATCGAGGTGCAGGCCATACTGGCCACCATCTCGTCTGTGCTGGCCGAGACCACCAACAACCGGACGCTCAGCCTGCTCATGATGCCCATCGTGCAAGACATCGTGAGTGCATACCACCACCATATATGCCCGTGTGCACCTCCCACTCCGGCATCTGGAGTGGAAGTGCAGAAGTGAAATACGCATGGAAGATATAGGCTATCCACGCGAAAAAATTCCAGGGGTGCTCTGGAAGGGAAACTGCGTCGGTTTTAGAAATCAACGAGCTTAAGAGGGTCGAATGTGTGAAACCTGCAGGTAAAGCATGCGAAATCTTTTTGGGCTAGCACTTGAAATAGTGAAGTAATCGGCAATTAAAACCCGGACGCCCTTCAAGCTTCTCCGCAGCGCACAACGCCGAGAGGGTGGCGCATGAGGACGTCATCGTAGGTATCGGTACATTTCCAACGCAAAAACGCCTGCTTTGAAGGAAAAAACCAAAGACACCGAAGGCAAACCTTGCCGAGAGTTGTTTGGCAGCTTCTAACAAGTCAGGGCCAGGGTGTGGCTGACGACAGAGGTAATTTGAAATCATACCTTCCGTGACGTCAAGCTGAGTTTCTCTGCACTTCTCCGGTGCATTGAGGAGAAGTACATAATTCAATTGTCGATTACGTCACTATCTTAAATGCTAGTGCAAAAACACTTGGCATGCTTTACGCACAGCCTATATAGATTTGAATCCTCGAATTTCGCGAAATTCTCAAAAAAGTGATGCAGTAGCCCTTCAAGTCTGTCTGGTTGCAGTAACGCGAAAGCACTCCTCTTACTTACTGCCGATTATGTGTGCTTCGTGTTCCTTTCATGATGCCTTTGCCGTTCTAAGTCGTGCTTTGGCTCTACGTTCGGCTCTACTACAACCGAAGACGTGGGTCCCGTTGCTAGAGCGCCTGGGACCAAAGTATTAATAAATGAATTCAACAATTAGATTAAAACACCGATGATTGTGTGAAGTAATTCAGTAATTGAACTGATTCGGTCAATAAATAATTACCCAATTCATTATTCATTTTGATCGCGCATTTGGATTTCTTTAATTCATTAGTGATTAACTAATTGATCAATTCGATTAAACTTCCCAATAATGTATGGACCAATTGACTGACTAGACCAATTACTTCGTACAATTAATTAATTACCCGTTAAATAATTCCGCTTACTTAATTATTCATTCATGCTAATTCGTAATTTCATTTATTTCACCATATACATGGTAAGAGCTGTTGGGGGAAAAAGCTGCTCGAGGCAGCTTTACTGGGCCCAGGAGACCACAGCAAGGTAGGGCAGCGTGAAGATGCCAACACCAGGGGAAAGCAAATATAGCAACTGGCATTTTCATACATGAGGACACGCAATATATATATAGCAAGTAGCTAGAAAAGTAATCAGTATTGGAACAGTGCAATCAGTGATCAGTGAGCATAATGTCATTAGATATTCAGTGCATGTTACAGATGCAGAAGAGATACCAACTGAAATTTCAATATTTAAAGCAAAATTTTTAATGTCAAGTTATACATCTTCTAATGTCCTGCACACAGGAAAACATATTACAGGTATAAATGGAAATAAAAAAGGAAAAAAAAAGGCTTATACATGATTAATTAAAAAGAAACAATAACACACAACACAATAAAGTGAACAATATTTTTCAAGTAAACAGCATCCAAGGCAGTGTTTAAATATTTATGTGATAACGGTTTAAGAAATTGCTGCCTTAACTGGTTTATCGTAGGCTTAGCATGAAAGATGTAGAACTGAAGGGAGATTCTTTTAGTGACTGATGTTTATAATTAGTTCGGAAGAGCGGAATGTACCACTTATCAGTGCTCCTAGTAGAAACGATATGTTCGTGGCGCTGTAGTGATGCGGTTGCAATTAGGAAATCATGAAATGGGCGCTTTGAAGAATAAAACGTACCCAAAATTCTAAAGTCGTACAAAGGTGTCAGGGGATTATCTTGCAAACAAGTGACCAGAGTGTGGGAGGTGTGGCTGATTTCCGATGTACCAGATGATCATTTTTTGGACTGTAAGAATTTTGTGCTCGTTATAGCACTTCTAATGATGCGCCAGACAAGATTGGAATAACTGATGTGGGAAGCAAATAATGCGTGATACATCTGGACATTTATATGCGTTGGAAGGAACGTTCGGCAGCGTGAGATAGCCCCAGCTGCTGTGTAATTTTTTTGCATATCTTCACAACATGAAAGTCCTAGTTCAAGTTGGTATTAAACGTGACTCCAAGTATATTGTGTGATTCTACAATTTCAATATTCTGGGTTTCATAAATTATTGGGTGATTAACTTGAATTGTTTTATTTTTTTGCTCTGAAAACAATAATTTTGGTTTTAGTTGGTCTCAGTTTCAGTCCATTCGATTGTGTCCACAAGAATAATTTAAAAGAAAGTCCTCATATTGCTTTACAAACAAGCCTGCGTCTGGCCCCGACATAAGTGTGGAACAATCATCAGCATGTATGATAAACTTCTCTGATCTGTCAATGAGGACAATATCATTGATAAAAGCATTAAACAATAGAGGCCCCCAAGAGGCTTCCTTGTGGAACTCCGTTATTAACGGGTAGAAAGCTTGATCGGTGATTTCCCAAGCATACCATTTGTGTTCAGCTGCTTAGGTACTATTTAATTCTAGAGGTATGCCCCGGACTCCATACCTGGGCAGTTTAGTTATGAGAATGTTGTATGGCTTAAACAATCAAAGGCTTTCGTGAAATCCACGAAAAGGCCTAAAGTAAAGTAATTCTGATTGATGTTATCTAGCACAAATTCCTTGAGCGTTAGGAGAGCAATTTCAGTTGATCTCCCGGTTCCAAGGCCATGTAATGGCCCCTAAGAAGGATTATTCACACTTTGATGACGCGCTCTATCGACAGGTCTTGTAGAGTGGATCACACCTATCTAGAGCGCTCGAGCGGTGCCGTCCGGTGGAAATTATGCGAAATTCTAAAGAAGGCATTGACTTTCGCTGATAATGCTTGCGCTGGGGAGACGCCTAATAGTCATGTGCACCACACAGGCACCAGCGGCTTACCACCAGCAAAGCAGCTGCGATGAGATTTAACTTCATTCCCACCCCAGCACACCGCTCTCGAGCGCTCCGGACAAGTCTGGTCGACTCTGCACACGCCACTCATGAGACAAGAAAGGCTTTCGCATTAAAAACCCGACCGAGAATTCTGCCCTCTCTTGCCGGCGTCGAGCTTGCACTTTATTTGTTGACAACTGACTTGCATTACTGAGGTGGTGTTTTCCACTCCAGGATGGTGGAGTGGAAAAGGCTCAAGGAAAAGGAAAAGGAGGCTCAAGCCGCAGCGCTAGCTTCCCGTCGATCACGCTATGCCCTACGTACAACTTTCGCAGATACCGAAAATATAGACGCACGCTGAACTGCCGATGTAACGCGCCGCTACCGTGCGACAAGCACATCCATAACGAGCCGTCTGATAGTGCATATCGAAGAAAACATGTGAACCGTCATTTTTAAGGTCGGCTGTATATCTTGTAGGGTCTGCTCGTTTGTGGGCAATTCCTCTGCGCGGGGACGCACAGGCAGTCACTCGAGGCAGGACTTCGTACAAACGTTTATTCTCACATCAGGGGGGCCGGTCGTCGTCGTGGCAGCTGGGTCAGGTGGTCCTTTCGGCAGGGCTGGTCCAAGAGCAAGAGACCGCGAGCCTCTCCGGTCTCGCCTTATAAAGGCTTTCTCCCAGCCTCGCTCCCACCGCCCCCCCCACTCGGGAAGAAGGGGTCCGAGGGTAACCGCGGTGAACGGCGCGAGATTTGACTCGCCCGCGAGCAGACCCTACATCTCCCCCCCCCTCAAACGTCCGTCCCGGGGTCCGCCAGCAGGCGTTCGATGACCTCCGGGTCCGGGTCCATAGAGTCGTCGCAGGGGGGAGGGGTGCTCGCCGGGGGGCCGCTCACCGCTGGCTGGACGGGCTCCTCACGAGCCACCTGGGGGGGCGAGGCGCCTGGCTCCGCTGGGGGCCCTGCCGGCAGCGCCCTCCAAAGCTCCTCGGCCGCCGGGGACAGCAGGTCTGGGCGGCTGGACTGGAGGATTGCTAAGGGCCGCCTCCTCCGGGCTGCCCCTCTGCAGTGGCGCAGCGGGGGAAGGCGCTGCAGCCGCCAAGCGCCCTTCCGCCGCGAAGGGGCTGCGCCTGGTCCCGCCACCTGGACCGCGCGCAGTACGAGATGGCCGCTCCGTTGGCGACCGTGGTCCAGGTGGCCACGTGCCGCAGGACCCTGGGCCGCTTGGGTTGCGGCTGCTCGGCGGCCGAAGCGCCGGCTGGGTGCTGAGGGGGGCCCTGCGCCTGGTCGTCACTGGCCCTCTTGCGTTGGCCTGCACCACTGGGAGGTGCTCTCCAGTGGTTAGGCATGTGGTTTGGCGGGCGGTGCCACCGCGGCCGTGGAACCTGCGCCACTCGCGCGGCTCCTGCCGCCAGCCGGGTGGCGCGCCTTGATGGCGGCCACCGTTCGACGGTGGTCTGCCTTGCCTTCTGGAGTCCGAGCCACGGGCGTCGGTCCGCTGGAGCTTCCTAGAAGACATACTGAGAGGGCGAGAGCACTGCGAGTGATAATTAATCGAGAGACACGGGTGCTACCTGGTCCTCAGGTTGTAGCGTGGGTTGCGAACCGCACCGCTACCTGCTCGTCCTCCCGGGGGTGAGATCGCCGCATCGCGCTGATTTTCCACCGCTTCGCAGCCATCGTCCTTGCGAAGGTGGAAAGCCTTCAAATCAGCGACATGCACCGGACCGGCGGTTTCGCCGTTTGTCAACAACCGCAACTGGTAGGTGAGCGGCGTAGTCCGTGCCGTAACTTCGTACGGCCCAGCCCACTTGTGCGCTAGCGACGCGGCGAAACCGCGCGCTGCGTTACTAAGTGGGTGCGTTCTCTTGAGTACTAAGTCGCCCGTGTTGAAAACGACGTGACGGCGACCTTTGTTGTACTGATCCGCCTGCTCCATGCGCGCCACATCGAGGTTTTCGCGGGCTGCTCGCTGCGCTGCCTCCAGGCGCTCCCGGAGCCTTGCGCGTACTGCGAAAGCGGAGGGGGCGCAGGCCCCGCCGCGTCGAGTAGGGCATTCTCTAGCGGAAAAGCGATCTCTCTCCCAAAATTCAAGTAAGCGGGTGTAATACCCACTGACCTGTTCACGGTTGTCCTTGTAGCGAACGCCAGTTCGGACAGCCGCGCGTCCCAATCTCTGTGCTGCTCGGTCGTCGCGACCAGCATGCTCTTCAGATTTCGATTCACCCGCTCGGTTATGTTGCTCTGAGCGTGGTAGGGACTCGTTCTCCTGTGGCGGATTTGAAGCGCCCGACAGGAGTCTACAAAGACTTTGCTTGTGAAATACGAAGCATTGTCTGTAATCAGGTCGGAAGGGAAACCGAAACGAGTGAAAGTCTCCAACAGTTTTTCCCAAATTCGTTCCGACACAAGCTTCCTAAGGGGGAAAACCTCAACCCACTTGGAATAGTGGTCCGTTATTACCAGGATGAATTGGTTTCCGCGTGCGGACCGAGGGAGGGGTCCCATGATATCGCACGCGACCACTTGCCACGGGTAGTTGCTAACTACCGCCTTCATCATGCCAGCGGGCTTGCCCGCCCGAGGCTTGGCTACCTGGCATACCGGGCAGGTACGGGAGTATCCCAGCACATCCTTTCTCATGCCTGGCCAGGTCGCGACACGGCATAACTTGTCGTAAGTCTTACTGCCGCTGCCATGGCCTGCCAGCGCTGAGTCATGGAAGTACTGCAGGAACCGTTTCCGCAACCTTCTCGGGACCACGACTCGGAAAGGGGATGCTATCGCCGCTTCCTCGTCAAGTTGGGGGATGTAGCGGAGCAGCAAGCCATCATCGCCCAGCAGATACGCGTCGTACTTGCCCTCAGCGTTCCCGGTGCAAGCTGCGCTGCTCGCAAGCTCCTTCAGCACCCGCTGGCAAAGACCGTCTGCTTTCTGGGCCTCGATCAGCTCTTCTCTACTGACCGCTACTCCACAAGACAGATTTCTTTCTGCCTCGCTCCTAGGCAGGCGAGCGGTCGCCGCCACGAGCTGCTGTGTTTCCCTTCCGTCACAGCACCGTGCGGGACCTTTGTCCGTCTCCTCTCTCTCCAAACAGGGCGCGACACTCCCGTCCGCCCTCTCTTCCTCTCCAACAGCGGTGACGCCGCTTTTTACAAAGCTGGGCTGCGCCTCTGAAGCGCTTCCGCCAGCATTCCATGGTGTGCGCGATAAAGCATCGGCCACCTTGTTCAAGGCTGCCCCGGCGGTACTCGATGGCGTACGCGTAACGTTGCAACGTCAGCGCCCATCTCGCGAGTCTGCCTGCGGGGTTCTTGAGCCTCTTTAACCAAGACAATGCCTGATGATCTGTCTGCACGGTGAAGACCGCTCCGTCTAGGTACATGTCGAACTTGGACAATGCGAACATGATCGCCAGGCATTCTTTTTCGGTCACGGAGTAATTCCGCTCCGCCGATGTGAGCGTGCGACTAGCGAACGCGACAGGGCGCAGTTTGCCCTCGTGTTCCTGCAACAAAACAGCTCCAACACCGTAGTCACTAGCGTCTGTCTGCAAGACAAACTGCTTGTTCAGGTCGGGGAGGCGCAGACTAGCGGTATTCGCTATCGCGCGAGCCAAGGCAACAAATGCGTCACTCTGTTCCTTGCCCCAGACCCACTTCGAGCCTTTACGCAACAGCAGGTTCAGCGGCCTTGCAAGCTCCGAACAGCGCGGGATGAATTGCCTGTAGAACGCAACCATCCCCAAAAACCTCTGCAAGCTTTTCACATCCATGGGGCAGGGGTAGTTCAGAATTGCCTGCAGTTTGTCATCATTCGGTCTCAGTGTGCCATCATCCACGACAAAGCCCAAGAGGTTCACTCTCTTCGATGCCAACTGCACTTTCTTTGGATTTATGGTTAGACCGGCACGTCTCATTCTATCGAGAACGGAATTCAGGTGAATGAGGTGCTCCTCGAACGACTGTGAGAATATCACAACGTCGTCGAGGTACGCCATGGCGTAGTTGAACCTTGCATCGCCCAGCACGATGTCCATCAGTCGCATGAACGTGCTCGGGGCGTTAGACAAACCAAACGGGAGTCGAGTAAATTCGAAGAGCCCGCGGTGGCAGGTGAATGCGGTTTTCTCAATGTCACCTTCGGCCACCTCAATCTGCAGGTACCCTCTGCTTGCATCTAGGACTGTGAAGAACCTCGCGTTCCCTAACGTGTACATCACAGCCTCGATCGACTGGAAAGGGTACGCAACCGTAGGCGTCAGTGAGTTGAGCTTACGATAATCAACACACAGCCTGACCGATCCATCTTTCTTCGGCGCTAGAACCACTGGGGACGCCCAGGGACTTTGTGAGGGTCTCACCGCACCGGTGTCAATCATCTCGTCAAGGGCACAGTCGAGAAGCTGCCTCTTATGCGCACTTAACGGCCTCGGGTTACACTTGAAAGGGCGCGTATCACCCGTCTGAATCTCGTGCTGAAGCAGGTCGGTTCTGCCCGGTTTCTCCGTGAAGCAATCCGAAAACGGGAGTAAAGTTTCCGCGAGCCTTCGGCGCTGACTACTGGGTCCTGAGAAAGACGCAATAATCGCTTCTAACGGGCCACCGTCTCTCAGCGTCTCGAGGGAGCTCACCTGCCTTCCTGTCGCACAGGTGTGGACACCCACCTTTTGTGCAGCACAGCCGGGCAAGGATGCGCTTTCGAAGGGAATGAGGGGGGCGAGCTGGCTGTAACGATAGCCATTCTCCCCCATGTCGAGCACAATGCCTTCGCTCGAGAGAAAATCCCTTCCCAGAATTACTGGTATCGACAAGCCAGGCAGATAGACGAAGCGATGTCTCCGCTTTCTGCCGTCAAAGCGCATCGTAAGACGCACTGCTCCCTTTGCCTTTGCCGCCCCAGCTGCTAAGCTTAACGGGGTTTCGGCCGGTCTGACACGGATGTTACCTATCCGGCAGGCCTCGTACACCTCGTCACCGACCAGTGACAGCGTTGAGCCCGTGTCTACGAGTGCAGAGTAGCATCGACCCGCTAACTGCACTAGCATAAAAGGGCTTGAGCGCGGAACGACTCCCTGAGTTCTACAGGCGAGCGGGACAAAGGCCTCCCCGTCGCCGGCGCGGGAGTTCTTTTCCTGACGACTAGCGCCTTGACAACCATGAAATTCTCCCGCTGACGGTGAAATGCCGGTGCCACCAGACATCACCGCCAGCGCCTGGCGTTTCCCTGCATACGCCTAGCTTGGCATTCGCGTGCCACGTGGCCGGGCTGGTTGCAATTCCAGCAAAGCCGGTCATTCACCCGCCGCGTGGACGGAGGATCCCTCGTTCCACGAAGCGGTTGGGGACGGCTCTCCCCTTTCTCCGCGCATTCCTGACGCTCGCTCCGCGCGTGGCCTGTGAGGCCGGCACGGCGCCGCTGCTCGAATGCGTACGGGTCAAGCGCGCGAGGGGCAACAGGGGGTTCCGCCTGCCTTTCCACGGCCATTACCTCGGCGCGCCGAGCCCTCAACTCGCATTCTCGGCCTCCATCCCATGCGCATCCCGGTTCTAGCGATTCGGCCGGCCTGGGGGGCGGCTGGTAGCGCAGTTCGGCGAGTAAATCCGCCTGCACGGTCTTGGCCTCCTGCGATAGGGCCTCGAGGTTTGTAAAACTGCGGCCCCGCAGATACGGCTTGAAGCGTGGATGGCACTGCCTGATCACACGCGCAACCTGATCTCGGTCGGTTGCCGTCGGGTCTGCCCTCTTGTACAGCTCTTGCATTGCGCGTACGTACTCGAGGAGGCTTTCCTCTGGGTGTTGGGTGCGCAACGCGAGCTCATCCAGCATCCGGCGCTCATAATCAGGCGGCAAGAACTCGGCGCGGAAACGGTCTTTGAAGTCCGCCATCGACTGGAAAGTCGGCTGGCAGCGCCTCCATCTCGCCGCGCTCTCGACGAGTGCTACAGGCAGGACCTGCCCTAGCACTACGTCATCTGGGGCGCCCAGAGCCGTCTGGTAGTCCTCGAGTTGTTGTAAAAACTCGTGGACTGATTTCGCGTCCGTGTACCCGGAAAAGGAGGGGACCTCCATATTTATCCGCGGGCGCGATGCTGTCGCCGATGCTACCGATGCTGCGGCCTGGTTGGCGCCAGCCACCGAACCGAGCTGACGGGCTAATGCGGCAAACATCTCTGTCACCTGCCCCATTACGGCCGCCGCGTCGGCCGTCTCACCACCGGCTGCCCCGCCATCCAAAGCCGTGGCTGAAACATCCTTTCTGGGAGGCATAGTTCGCGCTAACTGTCCGGCCGCACCGGCTAACTGCTCACGGCAACAAGAACATTCACACACACAACAATCTATCTACAAACACGCGGAAATACACAACAGAAAACGCCCGAAAACTACATAAATAACACAAAACCCCTAACAAATTTACAACACTAAACAAGTCGCTACCCCGCGAACATTCCGCCTGACCCGCTCCTTAACCCTATCGGTCCGGCGTGGCCCTGAACAAAGAGGGCCTGCCACGAGTCTGGCTGCACATCCCAAAATCGGCAGAGAAATCGTCCACAAGGTGTTAATTAAAGCCGCACGTTGGGCGCCATTATTTGTGGGCAATTCCTCTGCGCGGGGACGCACAGGCAGTCACTCGAGGCAGGACTTCGTACAAACGTTTATTCTCACATCAGGGGGGCCGGTCGTCGTCGTGGCAGCTGGGTCAGGTGGTCCTTTCGGCAGGGCTGGTCCAAGAGCAAGAGACCGCGAGCCTCTCCGGTCTCGCCTTATAAAGGCTTTCTCCCAGCCTCGCTCCCACCGCCCCCCCCCACTCGGGAAGAAGGGGTCCGAGGGTAACCGCGGTGAACGGCGCGAGATTTGACTCGCCCGCGAGCAGACCCTACAATCTTCGGAAAAGAGCGCTTACTTTGTAACCCTGCACTGTTGAATGCTCACTCTTCGTTAGCCCTGTTTAACACTCATTTACATAACATGAGTTAGTAAAACCAGGCACCGATTCCACGAAGCTCTCTCCATGCATGAGTACTTCGCTTTTGGCCACAGGCTGCTTGAATGTCTTAACATTACTACTTTAATTAGCGCTGCAAGGTGCGCTGACCTGTGTGATGCCTTTTAACTGTTTCTTTTTTCTCGGCGCTGGCCTGTGTCTTAACGATAAATATGTAATTTTGTTTGTTTGTTTGTTCGTTTGTTTGTTTGTTTGTTTGTTTGTTTGTTCGATCTTGCGCGCGTATACACCATTCGACCATGGAGTCGACTGGTAGCACGAACTAAAAGCCATGTGAATTCAGCAGCCGACTGGTGGCTGATATATTTGTCGATGCTAGAAGCGTGTCCCACAAGGCATCGGGTCCAGGAGCACCGCCGCAGTGCCGAAGGAGGAAGGAAACGTGGGCCGGAGACGGGGAGTAGGGGAAGTGAAGGAAAAACTGTATTCACATATTTACAATATTTACAAGAGCGGGACTGAGAATGGCTCTCAGTGGAAGGGGAACGTCTTCGTCAACCGTAGTCGACTGGAGCTAGCAGGCTTCTCTCGGCCACACTCACGGCCGAGTTAAATATCGTCCGGTTTCCCCAGATCCCTGGCTGGGGAATAATGGTCGACGAGCACTGTCCAATCGGATGGACCGAAGGGACGTTCTTGTCACCACCCACGGCTGGGCAGGTGCGAGCTTTTCCACTCTCCCACAGCTGGGCCGATGAGAGGGGGAGAATGCTGACTCATCCAGCACTGCGGGAAAGGAATCTCCCGAAGTCCTCCAGCAGGGGAATGAACTTGCCTCCCCGCCGATTGCCCAGAACGCGAGTCGGGGACACAGAATTCTTCAATTATCCGCCAGCGTGACGACGCCGCCAGGTCGCCTCCGCATTCACGGTGGTTGCTCGGACAATAGCTCCTGGGCCTCGCCTGCCTTCGTCGCCGCTGCACTCCCCTCAAGGAATTTCGTTGGGTTTACTGCTGACAATGGCCTTTGACATTCCTGCTACACTAATCCGCTGAGGCTCGGAGGGGCATTCCAAGCATCTCACTTCCCATGGTCGTCGCGAGGTTGTCGACCTTGGCGATTGTTCACGGTAGCTGCCTGATCGGGCCCACGTGGTCCGAGTGGACACAGGTGTGACGGGAACACACAGAGTTAAGGGGGGGGGGGGGGGTAGAAACACAACAGCACGTCCGCCGCCCGAAGAGGTCTCGTAGTGGTTGCAGCCAACGCTGCTGCGCGCAGAGACCTGGAGTTGTGTCCGTTCGGCTTTTGGTCACAGCTGGGCCCAAAGGTTCTTCTTGCTTCGTTGACAACTGTAACGGTCTCAACCAGCAAGGTACACAGCCCAACAAGCAGAAAGCGCCAAACCGACTTCAAGAACTGCCAAGCTGTTTTCGGTCAACAAAACCTCTTTAGAGAAAATGAGCTGTAGCGTGAAATTTACGTCCTCCTCCGAACGTTGACATGTTTGACCAAACCAGAATACCCAGAGCTTGTTTAGTCAAAAGGGAGGAAAACTTTCTAAAATTTTGGGGGGGGTGCCGTAGCACAGTTTTTGTCACAGAAAGCCACCGCCCGTGAGAGCACAAAGGGAAGGTGGAGCTGCTGAACACACATACAAAACAGACAAAAATGATTCCCGCTAAAGCAAAAAAACAAAATACAAATTTGCATAGCGGAATAACGTCTGGGGAGTCAGGAAAGGGCATTACACGGGAAAGCTTCGGCTGAGGCCATCAGCGTTTCCATTACCTCGCACTTTACTGCAACGCATGTAAACTGAGTCCGGCAATGCCAATCTCCAAAGCTTCGCTCTCATCCTTGTATAGGAGAGATATATGAGCAAAAGACAAAAAACAAGCATTAAACTCAAGACAGGATTATTCCTCGAATCCGTCTGCAAACGGCGTTGCGATCAGAGGAATTTACTGCTTCCTATTCTTCAGCCGCCCCCTTCGCGGCCGCGGTCCGATAGCTGCTCTAGCAGGTGCAACAGGACACAAGGCTAGGAATTTCAGCTTGGGACCCTTAACTGTTCTTCGTCCAAGTCTCACGGTTCTGAAGTTTGGCTGACGCTCAGAAAGCAGAACGCGAGAAGGGAACGGACGAGTGCGAATGCCGTGCCAGCGAATCTGCCTCTCTCGGATTGGGTTCGCGCGTTGCGTCCCCTTAGCTTGTGTTCCCTTCAAGCGGCGCGTGCGAACTCTTGAGCGCTGATGTGCCAAATTGGGGCGGGTAACCGGTTGTCCGGTTTTCTGTGCAGCAGTCAACATGAGGCGCACTTTCCCCTTCATTAACATTCCCCGTTTGGCCACCTCTATACGCTGCCGCTCTGTGGAAACCCTCGCTGTTGGTTTGCGGGGCGCGTCACTAGCGATCGCGGAACCGTCACAGGTTAAGTCGTCGGCGTTCGCATCATTGTTAGTTTGTGATCCAGCCTGCTCTGGCTCTCTACCGTGAGAGTTTATCACGCTTACTGGGTCATGTTTGCTCTCGTTAACCACGTGCTCTGCTGGCGCTGCGAATTCTGGAGCCTTCGAAATGGTAAGGACCTGCGCAGCATTATCTCCAAAACAAAGGCCTTTTTCTTTGGGCAGCATATCCAAGCGATTTGAGAAAATCGAGGGATACTGCAAAGGCAGGTTTTGGGAGACGGCTGCTTTGGTCAGACGCAGCTCGAGCGGGCTCTCGATCGCGACGCGGGCAGTAAGTTGGTCGTGTTGGATACCTTTCCTATCCTTATACTGGCGGTACAGAAGGCCAGAACGGAGCTGGAAAGGTATGTTCTTCCGTGACACACCTATGCCACTTTGGTGACTCAAGTTTCGTAGAGTCTGGTCTTTCTCTTGCTCAGCGGTGAACGTTTCTCTGTCCACACGAAGGAGTTCGAGAAAGCCATCTGAGTGGGGCAATGCTAGATTCTTTTTCAGTTCCTCACCTAGCCCCAGCTCATCACTTGCGCCTGCTTCGGAAGACTCACCATAGCCTGCACTACTGTCGGTACTCTTTACCCCTGTGCTAGTAGTGAGTAAGTCCTGGGCTGGCTCGTCATTAGGTAGCGCGGAGCCGTCACAGCTTAAATCGCCGGCGTTCGTCTCATCGTCTGTTGGTAACAAAGCCTGCTCTAGCTCATCACCGTGAGAATTTACAGGCTTCGGGCTTACAGGTTGAGGTTTGCCCTCTTCAACCACGTGCTCTGCTGGCGCCGCGACCTCACGAGCCTTCGAAATGGTGAGGACCTGCGCAGCGTTATCTCCAAAACAAAGGCCTTTTTCTTGGGGCAGCATATCCAAGCGATTAGAGAAAATCGAGGGATGCTGCTTAGGCAGGTTTTGGGAGACGGCTGCACCGGTCAGACGCACCTCGAGCGGGCTCTCGATCGCGACGCTGGCAATGGGCAAAGACACGCTGGTTTCAGTGGAGCATAACTCATTTTCGGGTGTTCGGTCGCGAGCGGCTGTCGTTCCCTGATCGTTGAACTGATCATTGTTTCGAGGCAGCGCTGAGGCGCATTCTTCGCTTACAATAGAACTTGCAGTTGCCACTTTCAGCGCGCGACTGCTTTCTGGAGGACTACCTTTTTGCGCTGCGCCTACGCCTATCTGGGTTGCAAGGAAAATCTGCGCGGCATCGCGCGTTTCATCTAACGCCGCGCTCTGGCTTGGAGCGCCACAGTCGCTGTCAGGTGGCAGACAACGACGCTCTGTGCCGCAGATTATCACATCAATTTCCCGACTGTCACTGTTCTTCTGAGCAACTACAATGTGCGTAGCTGACCAAGCGGGGCTCTTTGGCTGGTCGCTGACGCACTGATGGGGGCGCTGCTCGCTGCTATCACTTCGGATTTTAGACTCGGTCTGTACACGAATTCTGAAGTGTCGGAAGAGGGCACTTTTCGCTTTGTCGTAGTTTCTGGCATCCTCATCGGACAGTCGCGCTAATACGGCGCTGACATCGCAAGGAAGGATGGCCAGCAACATCATTGACCATTCGCCCTGATCTAGTTCCTCTTCCGCACATATCTGTTCAAAACTCGCGAGGAACGTTCTGAAGCTCTCGCCTCTCTGAAAAGTCCGCAACCGATCTCGGGCCCTTTTCCGTCTGAGAAATTGAGTAGTACGTATGAGCTCCTGCTGTTCTCGTTTTCGTAGTTCCTCGAGCTCAGCGAGTCTCTTACGGCATTGCTCCTTCCATTCTTTTTCAACCCTGTCGGCCTCCTTTTTAGCGGCTTCCTTGCGGTAAAAGCGTTCTTTTTCAATCCTGTCAGCCTCCTTCTTAGCGGCTTCCTTGCGGTAAAGGCGTTCTTTTTCAATCCTGTCGGCCTCCTCCTTGCGTTCCCTTTCAACCTTGTCGGCCTTCTCCTTGCGTTCATTTTCAACCCTGTCGGCCTCCTCCTTAGCGCTCCTGATTCCCTCCTGAATAACTTCCCAGGTCTCCCAAATTTTGTCACCCTCCTCCTTAGCACCACATTCCTTAATAGCCTCAATCAGCTGCGGCTTTCTGTGACTTTTCCTGGCCTCAATACCCAGCTTTTCACACAGCAACATCAACTCTGGCTTCTTTAGCTTGCTCAAATCCATGGCAATTCTCGAACGAGGACTTTCAAAAATAAGCTGCTACGTGAAATGCTTAAGCGAGCACGTGCAGAAAAACAATCTACAGGTAGTGATAAATTTCCAGAGTTATCAAGCCTGGCAGATTCTTAAAGAAAGTCAAGCGCTCACCACTGCTGAAGCCAGGACCAAGCGTGGAAGATCCCACCGCTGCCAACCAGTTGATATATTTGTCGATGCTAGAAGCGTGTCCCACCAGGCATCGGGTCCAGGAGCACCGCCGCAGTGCCGAAGGAGGAAGGAACGTGGGCCGGAGACGGGGAGTAGGGGAAGTGAAGGAAAACTGTAATCACATATTTACATTATTTACATAGAGCGGGACTGAGAATGGCTCTCAGTGGAAGGGGAACGTCTTCGTCAACCGTAGTCGACTGGAGCTAGCAGGCTTCCCTCGGCCACACTCACGGCCGAGTTAAATATCGTCCGGTTTCCCCAGATCCCTGGCTGGGGAATAATGGTCGACGAGCACTGTCCAATCGGATGGACCGAAGGGACGTTCTTGTCACCACCCACGGCTGGGCAGGTGCGAGCTTTTCCACTCTCCCACAGCTGGGCCGATGAGAGGGGGAGAATGCTGACTCATCCAGCACTGCGGGAAAGGAATCTCCCGAAGTCCTCCAGCAGGGGAATGAACTTGCCTCCCCGCCGATTGCCCAGAACGCGAGTCGGGGACACAGAATTCTTCAATTATCCGCCAGCGTGACGACGCCGCCAGGTCGCCTCCGCATTCACGGTGGTTGCTCGGACAATAGCTCCTGGGCCTCGCCTGCCTTCGTCGCCGCTGCACTCCCCTCAAGGAATTTCGTTGGGTTTACTGCTGACAATGGCCTTTGACATTCCTGCTACACTAATCCGCTGAGGCTCGGAGGGGCATTCCAAGCATCTCACTTCCCATGGTCGTCGCGAGGTTGTCGACCTTGGCGATTGTTCACGGTAGCTGCCTGATCGGGCCCACGTGGTCCGAGTGGACACAGGTGTGACGGGAACACACAGAGTTAAGGGGGGGGGGGGGGTAGAAACACAACATGGCGTTAGCTCCACAGCTGCTACAGCTCTAGCTTGCTCCTTGCTATTTCCAAGTGCGTGAGCACACTTCGGGGATTGGGCAAAGTTCAAGAGATAGCCCCCTTCCGTAACTATAAAGCTCCCAGCGCGAAATGTGCCCGCGCCGTTTCGCTCGAGCATTAATTAAGCGGGACTCGCCTGTAAGTCTGCATGTCTTTTTTTTTCTGCGTTGCAGGCGGACAGCAAGAACATGTACCCGATGTACTACGCGATCCCTGTGGTGGTGGGCGCGTCCAGCAACGTCATCATGCCCATCTCCATACCCATGGTGGTGATGCACGAGATCGGACGCGTGCCTTTCGTCCGACTCGTACGTATGCGCGCACCTTCATCTCCTTGCTTCCAGGCGAATGGTGAATATTTGGTCGAGATGCGCTGTTGGGTTAGTTTATGGAAAGACAGCATGGTGTAAACGGTGTTTAGGGAAGATGATGAGACAAAAAAAGTGAAAGCATGATGCTGGGCGAGTGGGTAGAGCATTCTCTTGAAACACAGCGCTGGCGGACAACGGACGAGAATGAAGACGTACAGAAGACACACACTGCGCTGTGTTTGTCTTCTGTACGTCTTCATTTTCGTCCGTTGTGCGCCGGCGCTGTGTTTCAAAAGAACAAAAGAAGGGATAACACCACCTGATAACACCGCCTGCGACAATTGAGTAATCCCTGGTGTTTTTCTTTTCGTCTTCTCTATGCGCAGTTTTCAAAAAGTACGTGGATAGTAATCGGTTAGGTCGTGAATTGGTCACTTGATTTTTCTTAGCTATTGATTTCTTGCAACAACACAGGGGGCAATTAACCGACGCACACGTGATTAGTTAGCAACTTCTATATGCTCACAGCTCAAATCCAAAGCTCTGTGTCCTCTACGACAGAGCGCGCCGTTAATGACGCTAATCACATCAATTCCACGTGCCTGTCGGAGAAGCTGACGGAGATCACTTTGTCATGTGGAATTTCTGTAACACCTAATAGGCTCCCCTTCTTTTTTTCGGGTGAAAAACATCTTTTAATCTGCATAACCATTCCTGGCAACCTTTGTGTGAATCAGTATAATAAAGTGAGCGAATCAGTTCAGTTTCTAATTGGCTATAATGCGCTGATGCTGGCGAACAGAATTCACTAGTGGCCGCACTCGCTTGAAAAAACCATTTTAGATATGGTATTCTCATTTTCTTCGAATGAAATGCATTAGGAGCATTACAGTGTTTATAACAGATACCCGTGTCGACTCCGCGTGCTTGCAGGTGGTGTTGGGCGTGGTGCTCAAGGTTGTGCTCGTGGGCGTGGTTCTGCTCACCGTCAACGCCGTCGGCAGGACGCTGTACGACTGGGGCAACCAGCACGTCGTTCCCGACGCCTGACGTCGCCCACAGCCACCGAGCCCGCAAGCCGGGCTTTGAGGGCTATCTTTTTTTATGCATATTTTTACGACTGCCAGATACCAATTCAGATGATTTTAGCATTTGTCATCTCTTTACGGCGTTTTTTTTTTCTCCTCGTTTATCGTGCAAAATTATTGCTCGATCGCCCGAATACCCTTCGCAACACCTGCGTGAGACCGAATACTTCGACGAAAGAGGACAACACTGAAAGCACTGCGTGAGCCGTCACGCCTACTGGTGATTTGTGTAGGCGGCTTTACGGCACCTTAACACTGCTCTGGCGTGAGCGAAGAATGCCAGGTGAACGTGTCGAGCATCTACACCACTCTGCCACTTCAAACAAGCTCGTCTGCATCGCGGCCTAAAATGCTCTCATTCCACGAGGCCATGGCGTCATGGGCTGCATATGGAGGTACTCTTATCAGCATTTACGTCAGCGATAACGCCCTACTGATGTGGGGTGGTAGAAATGGGGAGTGAATAAACGGGACTCATCTCCGCTGGACAATGACTTCCAAGGTTTGCTGTGTAACTGAACTAACCCCTTCGCCGACTTCTGCAAGCACGTGGTGAAGACAATCCTGTATAGCGCTACAGTGAACCGTTTTGAACATGTAATTTTTTGTGTGTTCAGCATATTACATACCTCAGAACGTAAACTCATTCAACTTGAACACTCATCAGTACATAAAGCAGCGCATGTCTCGAACAGTCAGAAGCAGCCACCAAGACCACATCTAGCCCATGTCGGCACGAATAGATACATAAAAGTACTAACACTAACAGGGAAGACTAATTCTATTTGAATCCAGACTGACTGGTATTTTCTATGCGGCTCGAAATACGTAGCTAACAATTTAATGGTGGTATGTTTATTTTCAAAACGTACATTTGTTCCTGGCTGTAATGCGTTTGTTTTGCGGCTGTGAAAAGATGACACTCTGGTCAATTTCTCTTATTTCTTGCTTTGTAATTGTGCCATTTATTGCATTCATGAATTGTTTGACCTGTTTTGACCATGGCAGTGCTGCTATTCTGTATCGTCTTGCATCTACCCTGTAATGACCTCAGGCCAACAGTACTAATAAACGAAATAAAAATAAAGTGCTCGGAACAGGATCTCTTCGTCATTTGTTAGTGCTCGTCCTTATATGTGTTCCTGTGTCCTTGACAAATTTAGCTCTTCCAGAGGCGTTTTGAACCAACCATATATGTATCGCTCTAACAACCCCCTTTCTGGGCTTGTTTTATCTCCTTCCTCGGCAAGCTTCGGTTTTGTTTTCCGCTCTCAACCTCTGGTTCCGGTAGGTTCTGGTTCCCTGGAATCCCCCTCAGCCGCAAGGTCCAGTCGGCCCGGTTCCCCTCTGCTGCCAGGCTGGCTGTACTGACAGCGAAGCGTCTTGCGTTGGTGTCGAAACCTGTCTGTAATCACCAGTGCAAAGCCGCGTTCACGATGCATCGCTAGGAGATTTCGTGTTGCCCTGCAGAGTAACGGAAAAGCAGAGTGGGTCTGTGGCTGTTAATATTGTGGGCAGTGCACGCTGCTCTGGTTATGTTATCGGCTATGTGTCGTACTGAAGTGCTCTAGCGCTTGCTGTAATCAAGCACCTGTACTGCAGTAAAACAGTCGGAGAAATGCTTGTTGATGCTGATAGCTTTAAAAAGTGTTAGGGTTTTAACACAGGCACACCGAATAGATTTGCGAAAGCATGTGTTTAGCCTGGTTGGCTCATGGTTACGCTTTCCTGGATCATCAGCGCATCTGGCGACGATATTAGGCTCAGGTGAAGCTCTGATCGAGGTTTAACTGATCTGATCTGTTCGCGCCGCAGATGGAAACTGATTAAGATGACGACGTGCAATGCACAGCCACTACGCCTTGGCCAATGCCCCCATGTGGGTATGAGAGAGAGTTGCTGTTTAACGCGAGGCGTGATCGGCTGCAGCGATAGCATAGTTTCCTCGTGCAGTGGCCAGCGAAGCTGATCTGTTCGCGGGACACTCCTCCGAACTCACCCGAGCTTCCTCCCATTGGCCGCAGTTTCCGCGACGCTCCTGCGAGCTAGCCCGAGTTACTCCGGGGCTTAACACACTTGGTCGGGACCGTGTTAAGCGGTGCTTTCGTACTGCGCCTCACATGTCGGTGTCCATGTCACGTACTCTCTGCCCGCTCGCCGCTGCCAATCAGGCGCTGCCACGGAGGAGCACGTGACACCCGCACCGCTGTACGACTCATTCTCGCAGGCGTGGATGGCGCCCTTTCTGGCCGCAGAAAGCTAGTGCTTTTTCGCCCGTGTGCGGCCCAAAGAATTCCTTGCGCTGCAGCGACGACGGGAATGGCATTTTCTAAATTCTAAAAATCTGATATGAGTATAATTACGGAGGGCTACAATCCTCTCAATAAGCAGCTTAACAGTAATAGCTAAAAACTGAACTATTCAATTATAGTTCACCAGCCTGCTAGCTAGCACGCCTTAGCTGTATTCTGGGGCACTACACCCCTGGCAATTCTACGCCGAAAAAAGCGCTGTTCTGACTGAAAAAGCCTTGAAAATTGTTGACAGTGATAAGGTTGTCACAGTGCCGACGGATATTCCATATTAGACCTCCCGTATGCTTTATGTTGTTATATTGACTCAAAGTTTTCTACTGTTTGTTTGTTCATTCTTCACAGCTGCCGCCACGCGGCATTATCGCGCTGTTTGCGATGCAAGAGGCGACCAGATCTGTCTCGACTGATAGCAGCCAGGTGGAGTCGATTCAACGTTTTTTCATAATGTTGTGGTAACTTTGTTCGGCGCATCTCGAAAGTTCGCTATCAGCTTTAAAAAGACCATGGCCGAGAGCGGCGGGCATTCTGAACGACGACCGCCGAGCACCCTTGTTGCTACGCCGCCGCCGAGTCATTCAGTTCTTTGTGGGCGCGGGTCTGCCCAATAGACACTTTCTTTACTTTCTTTCAGAGCCGCCGCACTGGCTCAGTGGTTATGGCGCTTGGCGGCTGGCCCGAAAGACGCGGGTTCGATCCCGGCCTCTGAGGTCGAATTTCGATGGAGGCGAAATTCTAGAGTCCCCGTGTACTGTGCGATGTCAGTGCACGTTAGAACCCCAGGTGGTAGAAATTTTCGGAGCCCTTCACTACGGCGTCTCTCATAGCCTGAGTCGCTTTGGGACTTTAAACCCCATAAACCAAACCAAACCACTATTAAACATATTCTTCAGAAGGTAAAACGTCTGCTCTCTAAGTGTTTTTGCCTCATAAATTACGGTTGCCTCGTTTGGAGCACATCTGCCACCAATATTAATCACATTTTTATTCTGCAAAAGAGAGCTGTACGTGTATTGGGCGAAGTACCATTTAACTTTCCAACCACTATATTATTTAAAGACTTGGAGATACTTGAAGCTCTTGACCTCTCCAATTCTCGCTTGGCGTTAACAGACGTTAAGGAGTGCCACAAAAACATAAACCCCGTCAGGTTTATAGCAAACTTGACACGAAAAGAAGTTACAAGACTTCCGGAACATTGGTCTATGCCACACCAACGTACAAACAATGTGAAACAAAAGCTCTCATACAATTTGCCGAAATTGTTAAATAAGCTAATTAATATGATGGTATTGATGTTTCTTATTCCAGTTAAAGACGTTGATAAAATGTTTTGGTGCCTATGTGTCTTTAATTCTATTGAGATATATATTGCTACATGCCATATGATTACTTTTATCAGAATGTTTTCTTCTCCTCTGTTTCCTTTTGCCACATAATACATTCTTATGTCATACGGTGCTCCTGCTACTGCTACGAGAATGTTTAAGTGCTAGTCAAGTTGTTCTTTTGCAGCTTTCTTCCTTATATCCTCGATCAAATTGTATATATTTATGGAAATAAATTAATTCATATATATTAGCGCGGAAGCATTATTCTGCTGGGTAACCCCCGGGCAAGATCGGGCGTTGTTTGTATGCTTGGGGTGTTTGTGGGTTTGGGCCAAGGCAAATGAATAATAATGAATCATATATATATATATATCCGCGACTGGGATTCGAACCCGCGGCGGCGCGGACTGATCAGCTTCACTGCTCACTGCGCTAGAGCACTAGCTTATCGCCGAAGCCGAACACTCCTCGTGTTAAACTACAACACACTCTCACTCTGTACATTGCGCATCGTCTTCTTCATCAACTAATACTGCTATCAAACCACTATTCGGGCTATGAGCAATGTGCCAGTAGTGACAGATGTGCGCTCCATGCACTGGCGTGGACAACTTTTTGGCAGAAACACGACACTAGAGCAATACGCATTGGTGTTGACAACATTGCTACATAAATGCGGCATTAGAGCATAGCCTACCGGAACTGGGTAAATTGGCATTGACGACGACAAAGTTGGACGCGCATAACTGGCTCCGTGAGTCAGTGGGCACCTCAATGGCGCTTTCAGGAGCAGGTGGACCACAAGTAAAACGGAGTACCCTCCGCGGTGGCTCATTGGTAAGGCACCCGTCTACAGAGCCGGAGTACCCGGGTTCGAACCCGACCGCGGCGGCCGCGTTTCGATGGAGGCGAAACGCAACAGGCGCTCGTGTGCTGTGCGATGTCAGAGCACGTTAAAGATCCCCAGGTGGTCGAAATTATTCCGGAGACCTCCACTACGGCACCTCTTTCTTCTTTCACTCCTGCCTTCCTCCCTTCCCTTACGGCGTGGTTCAGGTGTCCATTTGCAAGATAGATACTGAGCCATTTCCTTTCCTCAAAAACCAATTTACCAATTTATTTACGCGAGCGGTGCGGGGTTGCGTGGTGGTGGTGAAAACATTTATTAAGAAGGGACTGGTGGTATGTTTGGATCAGCCCGGTGTGTTCAGACGAGCGGACCGGATCGCGGATGGTCCGCGCGCGTCAGTGCGGTTATCGTGACACGTGACCAAGCATCCGGGAGTCGGTCCGGACGTCGAGAATAGCGGAGAACGGCGGGCCCATGGGCGGGCCGAAGTCTGCCTGCCCGAGAAATAGAATCTTGCGCAGCGCGCTGGGGCGGTCCGTCCGCCGTGAGCGCTCTTGTAGGCACTGCGCCCTTTTTTAGAGGCTCGTTTTCTTCGCCTACTCTCGAGTTCTCCGCGTACAACATGCGCTGAAATAAACACTGTTTTTAACGACGAAAAGAATTCCTCTCCATTCTCTTTATGAACCACAATTGAACAGTGACGCGGTCGCGGCCGCACCCTTTGATGAAAAGTTTACCTGCAGTTTTCTACAGTGCACCCAAAAACTCGAGTGTAATCAACAGAAGTGTTGAGACGCGGAGCCTTCAGACAACCTCGAGCTCGGTACGCATTCCGCCAAAGCTGCAACACAGGCGCTGCGCTTCTGCGCTACATCGGAGCACAGACGTTCACTAAAAAGCACCGCTGGTTGGCAGTCTGGTAACTGTGGAGGGCCTATTTCCCAAGAGTCAGTGCGCAAAAGGGCCCTCGGCAGCGGCGTCAGAGGAGGATGGCTTGCAGAGGCTGAGCGCGCTCCCTCGTAGTTCTTTTTTTTCCTCCATGGATTCACCACTGCTATCATTCTGTGCGGCAAGGCGACACCAGTGAAACTAGTAGTCTTGCACGCACTGTCAATATGTCACCGTAGTCGGACGATGCTACGTTTTTCTTTTTAGGTTCACTACAGCTTTGCGGTTCGTTTACACTTGGGCATGAAAGCGAGCGAAATCCGCCGCCTACGGAATGCTGCTACGTACGCACTTCATTGCCGTCACGACGTCGCTTCCTGCGTACACAGATATGGTTAGAAAATAACTTAAATTGACGCTGTCTGAGCACCGCTAAACTACGCAACGCTAAACCTACACATCGCAAAACCAATTCTCACATTTTCCACGTTTATTTCAGCGCATGCAAACATACAGACAGCGATAAGCTCTAATGTGCCTCCTAATAAGCTCAGCCAATTGGCGCCTCTAGTTAAGACGGGAACAATTTCTGTCAATAAACCTATGCTCTTCTTAAGCCTAGAAGCGGCACAATCGTCACTCTAAATAAAAAATAAAGCAAATTTTTCACTCATAAGTTTTCTTATAGGTGAGATCGGGCCAAGCGAAAGATCGGTGCCCTATTAATGGCCAGTGAACGCAACGAAAAAAGCAGTAACAGCAACGAGTTGAGTCCGAAGCGAGCAGTCCTGCTTCGAAGCGCGCCGCCATGTTTGTTGACGTGGGAATGCGACTTCCTCCTCGCCGAGGCAGAAATCGGTCCCGGACCGATCGGGCTCTCCGCTAGGCATATCGCTGCCGCGGCGGCGAATTCCGCTTGACGTCGCCGCCGAATGCCGAAGCGTGAATGCGCCATGAAAAGAGCGCTGCTGCAAGGGGATCCCAGAGCTTTTCACTTGGCCCGCCTGGTCGCCTGCTTTGGTCTGTCGTGTGGATGCTGTCGCCGGACCGTCCCGGCCGGGCCACCAGCAGTCGGCCCCATGTGACCGGTCCGCGGACCAGTCCGTGGCCTGCCGTTTGGATAAATGGGCTGGTCCAAACATACCTCCTGTCCCTTCTTAATAAATGTTTTCACCACCACCACGCAACCCTGCTCTTTGCTGCGCATCTGCCGATAAAGCGCGCTGGCATGCTGGCCACCGCTCGCGTAAATAAATTGGTAAATTGGCTTTTGAGGAAAGGAAATGGCTTACTATCTGTCTCACAAACGGACACCTGAACCACGCCGTAAGGGAAGGGAGGAAGGTGGGAAAGAAGAAAGAAAGAGGCCGTAGTGGAGGCCTCCGGAACAATTTCCACCACCTGAGGATCTTTAACGTGCACTGACATCGCACAGCACACGAGCGCCTCTTGCGTTTCGCCTCCATCGAAACGCGACCGCCGCGGTTGGGTTCGAACCCGGGTACTCCGGCTCGGTAGACGGGCGCCTTACCACTGAGCCACCGCGGCGGGTACTCCGTTTTACTTTTGGTGTACCTGCTCCTGAAAGCGCCATTGAGGTGCCCACTGACTCACGGAGCCAGTTATGCGCGTCCAACTTTGTCGCCGTCAATGCCAATTTACCCAGTTCCGGTAGGCTATGCTATGGCTATGCTCTAATGCCGCGTTTCGGTAGCAATGTTGTCAACACCAATGCAGTGCCGTGTTTCTGCCAAAAAGTTGTCCACGCCAGTGCATGCTGCGCACATCTGTCACTACTGCCGCATAGCTCAAAGTGCGAATACTTGTTTGATAGCAGTATTAGTTGATGAAGAAGACGATGCGCAATGTACAGAGTGAGAGTGTGTTGTAGTTTAACGCGAGAAGTGTTCGGCTTCGGCGATAACCTAGCGCAGTGAGCAGTGAAGCTGATCAGTCCGCGCCGCCGCGGGTTCGAATCCCAGTCGCGGATATATATATGATTCATTATTATTCATTTGCCTTGGCACAAACCCACAAACACCCCAAACATACAAACAACGCCCGATCTTTCCCGGGGTTTACCCAGCAGAATAATGCTTCCGCGCTGATATGTATGACTTAATTTATTTCCATAAATATATACAATTTTATGGAGGATATAAGGGAAAAAGCTGCAAAAGAGCAGTTTGACTAGCACTTAATATTCTCGTAGCAGTAGCAGGAGCCGTATGACATAAGAATGTATTATGTGGCAAAAGGAAAAAAAGGAAGAAAAAAACATTCTGATAAAAGTAATCATATAGCATGTAGCAATCAAGAATATATATCTCAATAGAATTGAAGACACATAGGCACTAAAACATTTTATCAACGTGTTTAACTGCAATAAGAAACATCAATGCCATCATATTAATTAGCTTATTTAATAATTTCGGCAAAGTGTATATGAGAGCTTTTGTTTCACATTTTTTAGGTTGGTGTGGCACAGACAAATGTTCCGGAAGTCTTCTAACTTCTTTTCGCGTCAAGTTTGTTATAAACCTGACGGGGTTTATGTTGTTGTGGCACTCCTTAACGTCTGTTAACGCCAAGCGAGAATTGGAGAGGTCAAGAGCTTCAAGTATCTCCAAGTCTTTAAATAATATAGTGGTTGGAAAGTTAAATGGTACTTCGCCCAATACACGTACAGCTCTCTTTTGCAGAATAAAAATGTGATTAATATTGGTGGCAGATGTGCTCCAAACGAGGCAACCGTAATTTGAGGCAAAAACACTTAGAGAGCAGACGTTTTACCTTCTGAAGAATATATTTAATAGTGATTTGGTTTGGTTTATGGGGTTTAAAGTCCCGAAGCGACTCAGGCTATGAGAGGTGCCGTAGTGAAGGGCTCCGGAAATTTCGACCACATGGGGTTCCTTAACGTGCACTGACATCGCACAGTACACGGGCCTCTAGAATTTCGCCTCCATCAAAATTCGACCGCCGCTGCTAGGATCGAACCCGCGTGTTTAGGGTCAGCAGCCGAGCACCATAACCACTGAGCTACCGCGGCAGCTCCGTTTAATGTTTAAATGAATACCGGAAACATAAGAAAGCTTGCTTGTTAAAAAGTTAGTATGGCAGATAGTCTTCCGTAACAAAACAAAGTTTATCATTGCAATTACTGAAAGGTTTCCTTCCACAAGCATGCTAACACCACAGCGCGCATGTGTTTGTCTCATCTTCTTCCGTCCCGTCCATCAGCGCTGTTTTGCCATACCATTTAACACCACCTCCGCGCGAAGTTCTGAGCCCAATAAAACATTGATAGCTCGGAAGGCACCATGGAGTAGAGTGTTGGTCATGCGAAGCGTCAAGTAGCATTATGAAATCGAACTTAAAGCTGAGGCTGTCAACGAAAAAAATCAAGTTCATCTGTTTATGCAAACACCAGGCTGGCTGTTTAAGTGAAAGCATTTAGTCGCCCGACTGTGATAAGGTACAGCATGATCATGGGCGTCCGGAGGGGGGGGGGGCAAGGGGGGGCGGTTGCACCCCCCTGGAAAATCACTCACTCGAACCGTGAGTGATGGCCGCACACCAGGGGCGGTGGTGCGCTCAGTCAAAAGGGTAAAAGCAGCCCCGCATGGTCACATCTGCGAAATGCCGCGTCCGGGCGTGCGTCGTTCCGCCGTTTTCAAACCACGCCATCGTTAGCTATACTGAAGGGCGACCTGTTCCAGACATACAGCGGCACCGGCGAGCATGTGCTTCGAGCCGCCTTGAGATGGGTGTCTGTTTCTTTGATCTCTAGAGAGATAGCGACACGGAGGCAGACAGTGCACGGGGCATCTTGTTTTCGCCTATGTCGTTACGCCGGTCACCGATGAATTCTTAAAGGGCCACTGACCAGGGTCCGGACATTTTTGAAAAACAAGCCCACTGCATAGATGAGGCATCGAAGATAACCTCTGCAAAATACTAGAGCCATGCGCGCCCCGAAAAGCTGCGAAAATTCAAATCAAAGCCCGTTCGTCTTTCCTTCCTTCAAAAACGGGCCCGGCCCACTACTCTGCACCCCGCTGACGTCAAGGGGGGCTACTTTCGCTAAAGGCACTCCATTGGTGCATCGTTCTGACTGACGGGAGAAGGTTGGGCGTAGCCTTGGCGTCGCGTCGTCTGCACAACGCTTTCCGCAGCGCCTTCTGTTCTGGCTCATGCCTACAAACCCGCATGAAGGAACAAAAAAAAAAAAACTGCGGAGGGAGCGTGCGGCGACAGCCTTGAACCCTAGCCATAAAAAGTAAAAAAACAGTAAAACTGAGGGAGTTGGCTCGCCCCCCCCCCCCCCCCCCCCCCCCCCCCCCCCCCCCGCCGTGATCCCGTCACGAGACGCTCTGCGTGCGCGCTCCCTTCTCAGTTTCTTTTCTTCTATGCGAGCCCCCCAAAACAAGGTTTTAATTAGTAGTGCAGCAGAGCCTTTCCCTCGCTCGCCCACTTTACCGCTCCGTACACATACCGCTTATCTTTCGTGCATCTTGCGTACGCCTTGACTCCAATGAATGACATATGCTTTGGAGCGGAGAAAAGACACAAACACACAGAACACAAACACGCATGGAGAAAAGCAAACGGGCGGTTGCCGGGTCCGCGCTTCGCCGTGTGTTTCGAACACAACCGACTTCCGCCCCTCCGCTCGTGAAACGGTGGGGAGGCCTAAAAGAAAATGAAAAGGTGGCTCGTTAACTGGGAATGACAAACAGATGTATGAAAGGATGCGCTCGCTAACAAGTCTAGGTGGTCGAGCCGATCGCGCCTCTCGATCGTTCAGTGTGCGGAGAAAATGCAAAAACCAAGAAAAGAATTCTATTGAAGGCGGGGCCATGACGTCGCCCTGTGACGCACTCCACAGACACCACGCCTCCGGCTTACACCGGAGAAGGAAGGGGTGATTTTGCCTTGCCGAGCCTACTCGACGAGGAGCGGGAGAGAAAAATTTCGAGGAGGGAATGGAAGGAGAGGAGGCTCGCTCAAAGTGAGGTAGAGAGTGTCTGCTGGCCGCGGGTGGGCAGGGGGCCTTTAAGGAGGGAAGGACAAATCAGCCGTGTCCACCCCCGCTTTGTCGGGCTGCTCAGGGGCAAGCGGGCGATGAGTTGGCGCCGCCGCCGCTCGCTGTCTCCTCCGATCCACGTGTAGCGCAGTTCGGTAGAAGCGCCGCTTTCAGAATCTCCGGCAAAGGGGATTAGCTGCTTTTGTTCACGGCGACGCAGTCTCCCGAGGCGCCCCCACACCAGCGTTCTTTGCGTCTTCTGTGAAAACCAGCGCCTTTGGTCAACGCAGCCCGATGGCGCCTGCCTGGCTCGCCTGTCACCTCTGGCTGGGCCTCAAATCACAACAGCGCCCATGTACTGTGCGTGTCAGTGCATGGGACCCAGGTGGTGGTCGACATTACCCGGAACTCTGTACTACTCCATCCCTCATAGCCTGAGTCGTTTTGGGGCTCTGAACCCCATAAAAACACAAAAACAAATTTTCCGACCGGAGTGGCGAGTGTCCCTTCCCCTCGGAAGTTGCGCGGCGTTCCTTTCACCCCCAAAGTGCGCATTCGGGGATACTGCGGCAAGTAAGCCCTCGCACGTGTGCGCGCCTCTGTGTTTGTGCTTGGGTGTTTTTAGTGGCCGGTTGTCAGCGAAGCTGAGAACAACCAAGACAGCGGACGAGAAAACGACGAGCGGCGAGCAGTGTGTGTGGGGTTGCTCGACTGTGCGGATGCGCAAGCAAGATGGAGCGAGGTGTATGAAGCTGCGAGCGTGCATTTATCTTGTAAATAAGTTTTCGTTGTATATATAGTCATCTTTTGTTTTCAACGTACGCGTTCAACAGTTTTTCCAATCAATGTGTATGATGAGTGTGCACCGAGAGCGTGTAATGAAGCACAGAAGTGAATTTATCACACGTGTAATTACGCAATTCGCCCAGTAAAATCCGAGGCGCCTACAGTTGCTGTTCAAGGAAGACTGACTGAGTGACTGTAGTTGCGTGTTTGCGAACATATTGTGCTGTGTGCTGGTCATCAATCCGGGTGAGTCGAGAACCCGTATGCAGGAAGACTGAGCACTCTTCTCCACGAAGTGATATAGCATCTTTTTGCATTTTTTATTAATTTTAGTTGTTTCTTCGTTGATAAACTCCAATGTACCTCTCCTAGCCGCGCTTTAATTTGCTGTTTGTAATTTTTCTTTCATGTGTGCATTTTGTTTAATTTTTATTTATATATAAATAAATAAATTTACTCCGCAAATAGCGCCTTTTTGCTACGAACATACCCCCCCCCCCCCCCCCCCGGGGCACCAACGGGCCCCCCCCCTGCAAAAAATTCTGCGGACGCCCTTGAGCATGATTAAAAAATATGATGGAGGCAACCAGCCTGTCAAACACATTATAGCAGTAGGATACAATAATTGTTCATGAAGCACGTTTTATGCTTCTATTTCATCAAGATCGGTAGCACAGGTGGTCGTATGGGCGCGTGACTGCCTTCATTTTCATTACACTTTTCAGCCACGATGCCAGGTAAAACCGTATCCATTACCACTTGCCCACTCTTTGGCGGTTTTAAGCATATGATAACACCAGAAATCTTATCACGGCTTGAACGAAGCCTGTGCTCGGCAAGAGCGGATTGACTGGTCAGGGGATCGAGGTCTAACTTTGAGGAAGCGCGTTTTTTGTTGTTGATCACGGACTCGTCTTCATGCATTTTGAGGCCATGAATTTCAAGGTTCCATTTTTTCTTTCGGCATCCTAAACCATTTAATGCAACAGAAAAGTTTCGTACCTCGCCGTTGGCACCGGAGTTTTCAAGGCTGGAAAGCCTGGCAATCACGCTCTTATTTAAGCGTCATGCTTGGAGACTTGAGCAAGAATTTAACTTGAAGGCGGCTTGAGCTTCTACACGTTTTGAGGCAGCGATGCAGCGGGTGTGTCGTTTTTTTTTGGGCGAGAGTTAAGTCGCATCGATCTGGACGTGTCCTCTCGGAGGACACACCCAGGCTATTGGCTCAAGTGAGCTTTGCAAACTTCGGCCTAGGAATGGCCGCTCATATGGGGCGGAGATCAATCCAGGCGCCTTTGTCATTATCTACTTCTCCCAGAAGGAGAAAAGTTGGTGTTTTCTCGCTATCGAATGACCGCCGACAGATGATGTCTGAACCGGATTTCACAATACTCTTCGAGAACATGCGCAGGCTTGCCACTAGCCTGGTTGGCAGGCCGGCAATCACTCAGTACTGGAAATTAGCAAAGAACGATCTGTCTCGCTATCTTCGGCGGCAGCACCACCAGCTTTAGCTGTGCAGATGTTCGGTACAACGATATGGCACACAAAAATTAGCAGTTCTTGATTATGCTGACAAGGATATTCAATGAAGTTCGGCGACATATTTCCACCTGTATATGTGTGCATCAATAGGAAATAAACATACTTAATTGCTAGAGGCAAAATAAGAGTGAGTTCATTTAGGTAGACATTTATATCAAGTCGACATTTCGGACCAAGGCTGTCCTTTTTCAAAACCGAGGCTACATATATATGGTCCCTCCCTAAATCACTTGCTTACCGGAGTGCTTCAGTTCCTTTGCAGTACTTAACTAGCGCTTGCATTATTTCCCTACACTGCACTCGCGAGAATGGCTCGAGAGCAGTGATGGCCAACAGCATTCCGGCGAGGCATCCTTCCGTTGATTTCAGTTAGACGAATTAGGAGGCTGCAAATGCACTGCGAATAGCAGCGAAGAAAAAGACTTACTCTTATTTGGAACATGAAGGAAAAACGTGGTTTTTATTTTCACTCAAGGCGAAATCTGAGAACGAAGAAACCGTCGAGATATGCGGCATTTCCTCTAACAGCTGGCAACACTAGAAGAAGGCACTCTTCTGGGTGGGGACAGACAGAAGCACAACCGGGAAAAAAAACGGTCAACGGTATACCACGTACGCGTATCTGTCCGGCCTCTGAGTACGCGCGCAATAGAACGCGGCAACATATCGACGCTTTTGTAAAGAAGCGCCCACACGCCGTTCGTATATGTCTCCCATCTGAGCGCGAAATAGTCATTGCTGGTTAGAGGCCACTGTTTCATGCCCATATACATATACTCTACGTATTCTCTGCGGTGCATAGTTCCAAAACGAGACGGCCTTATTACAGACAAGGAGGACATGGTAGTATGTATAATGTGTGTGTATACGTATATAAACGCGGTTATAAATGGAATGTTAGGGCTCGCACGTGCTGCTCGCGCCTCTTGGAACCAGCCATGAGGAACTGAAGCGCACGTTTCCGAGGATGACTGCCGTTGTACCGGCATAGCCTTTCAATAGGCGCCTGCGGCGCGCCGCAGTCTTCAATTGTTGAGCGGGGGAAGTTATTTTACTGGGTGATGACAGTCAGTAGAACAGCAGGTCTGTTATTTTACTGGGTGATGACAGTCAGAACAGCAGGTCTCACGTTATTCTGCTAGTGCAAACGAAGTCCGAGGTAATATTCTACGAAGCGCTAACAGAAGCTTCGTTTCATTCAGTCTGTCGGTCGCTGTTAGTGGCTCGGGACTGGTAGGAATAGAGAAGGCTCCTCATGGAGAATGAAGGCCGCATGTTGTCTTCTCTAGGAGTTTTCAACTCGGAGTCATTAAAAAAAAAGAGGGTGACTCATTGCTCCGAGTTGGAAAAGCGTAGTACATTCTTTTTGAACCAGAATCCCTTTTAATATCTGCTAGAACGAGCCGTCTACTGTTCTATTTCGACGCTGTGGCAACACTGGCTAGGAGCGTTGCAGAAGGTGCAGCGCATGTTTTCGACCTTGAGATTCGAAGCTGCCTGTCGTTTTTAAAGCGCGAACTATTCGTGTGCATGTCGCGGTTTGTTTCATGCTGAACACAGATGCTGGATTTCATTTCAGGTGGTGCTAAGCTCAGCGTCTCATAGCAAACCGCTAATACAGGAAAGTAACTGATGGATGGAATAACATGCCACTAAAGGAGGACGGGAAGACACTGCGACTATTTTGAGAAGATGAGTGGGGTGCCTTTCGCGTTTCGTTTAAAAGGCACACCGCAGTCGACAGAGAAGCAACAGCAGGTTTCGACAGGAAGCCTCTTCGTCGCGTCACTTGCACCTGAAAGCTTAGCTGCAGTGCACCTTTGCCGGTCTGGCGGGCAACAACAACAAACCTAGATCATCAGGAGAGCTTGGGAACACACACAGGCAGGCAGAAGTTATCTGCATTAAATCGGGCGTACGTTCTATTCAACAATTCTGTCCACAGCGACCGAGCATCGGTTTTGCGAATTCTGAAGAATTTTTTTGGTTTCATGGTTGCATGTCAACAGGGAACAGTTTTTGCGCAAAGCCTACAGTAGCCAAATAGAATGGTCGCCAACAAGCATTGAATACAGTCCTCGACGTGACCAAATGCTTCTTCTCCTGCCACTTGATAACAGTTATGAAACATTTATATTTTTTGTTTGTTCAGCTATAGATGCGGACTTCGTTAACACATGGAGGAGATGGAATTAATCTACGCCTTAAAGCACAAAGTTCGCACTGAACCGGTGGAACAAATGACCCCTTCCTCCCGCATGGAAGCGTCCAAACATTGGTAACACTGCAAGCACACTCCCGCATTGTTGCACTTGAATGTTGAATCACAAACCGTCGCGACACGCCAAGTTCGCACCGTTCGTTAAGCGGAATGGCCGCAAACATAGTTTAGCGCATCGCTCAAGGCATCCGGTGTTAGTTTGCGCCGCTAGTTAATCGTCAACATGAAGGGGACACAAAAATGTTACGGGACACACGAACACACCAAACGAACACTGTACACAAGAAGCGCACCGTTCCTTCTCTTAGCTCTTTTTCAACCGCGGAAAGAGCGCAGGTTAGCAACACTCGACTTCCTCCTTGAGGCGCACTGTGTGACGCAGGGTAGCAGCACTTGCTTATGAGATAATAATAAAAAAACCTAGTACGATCTTGTCCTTTCCTATGCACTGCGCCAACAGCAGGCGACAGGGTTAAGTAACAGGCAATGGCGATCGAAGGAAGAGAGTTGATGAGGACGCGAATGGTCTGGCAGCAGTCTGCAAGCGGGCGGGCGCCCGCCAGATGGCGACGCCGTCGAGCAGAGGAAGCAAGGGGGCCCGCCCGCCCGCTCAGTGCTCGTCGATGAAGTCGGTGGCGCTCGGGGCGCCCTCTGGTGCACAACTTGTGACCGGATCGGCGAAAGGAAGATGCAGGAGTCCTGAGGAACTAGTGGGTCGGCTTCGATGACCTCACCTGGAGGAAGCAGACAAAGGAGATGCACAACGCGGTTTTGATATACAGGTACATTAAGCCGCAGCAGCAGCTCAGTCACAGAAGGACGTGCTGCAAAGCTCTGCTAACAGTACTCACTAAAGGGTTTGATGGTACATACGAGACAGTTGAAGGTTTCTTACGCAATTGGTTGGCAATTGCAAGATATATATGTACTTGATTAAAGGTTACGAGTTGGAGTTGATGGCAATCTGCATATGCAGTTGAAAGTTACGCAGCTGATTTATGCACCTGATTTATGGTTCCAGTGGCTGACAGCCACTTGATATTCTTTTTGGCAATCGAGCACTCTTAACGCCAAGCACGCACTACATACACCAGACCACCTTGCTGCTAGGTAACGAGCGCCACTGAAGTGAAACTATGCAGCACCGCACCATTAAGAAGAAACCCTGAAGGACCTGCAGCCATTACCAGTGTGGTGTGGCCACGAAGCTCTCTGGAGGTAAGGTAACACACATAAAAGCCTCTAGTGCTCATAACATAGGCCTTTCTACAGCTCAACACCATGCCATTTTGCACAATTCACCACATGGCGGTCATATATGTTTCCTGTAGCTGGAGCTTCAATGTGGTTGGGGCTTCAATCAAAATTACCAGACACAGCACCAGTTTCTAAACCTCACCCGCTTTCTGAAGGGCTTGTAATTGTTTCACACCTTCCTTACATAGATCAACGCAGGTTATTCTCACGCTAAACTCATGACTTGTTAAGGGTTTCACCACAGTATTGTGCTCATACAAATTTATGCCGCGAATGGCAAACCTGTCGTCACTCTCGTTATGCATTATAAAGGCAGACGAGACACGACATCTGACTATTGAATACATTCTCAGAATCACGACATGAGAGTGCCGTCCGAACGGTCCCGGAAGCTTACAGTGGGTCGGCATTATTTAGAAATTCGGTGCTGAGTGACAGACTGACCCAAACGGTAGCTATTTAAGACCGTCACGCTTCAGGCACTAATTGACGTAAGCTAGCAGCATTTATCAGGCCCTTTTTGATGCTAGAGCACAATGATATGCTGAGTCACCTATTTTCTTAAGAGCGACAGCAATACCTTTAGATTTCTGTAAACCAAACATTGTAGTCATTCGTGAAGCCAAGAAATGACGCGATTGACGTTACGAGACCCACACGGCTTTCATGATCTAGGAGGCCTGTGCGGGTCCCAAAATGCCAGTTGCACTGTTTTCTGGCTTAGTCGGTGACTGCAATTTTTTTCTAATCTATTTTGACGCTGACCAGGCATAATTCTGATCAACTTTTCACGCAGTTTGCCCTCTACCAGACTGCAGTGTCCAGGAGCTAGCATGATGAGAAAATGGAGAACTGCCCACACGCGTACCTGGCGTAGGCGACATTGTCGTCGAGCATCATCATGCTTCCGTAGAGGGAGCTGGGCGGCTGGAACTGGCTGCCTCCATCGTACATCTCGAGCGGGTACAGATCTGCGCCCTGCACCTGCACTGACCCGGACCCGTCGGAGGCGAGGTCGTCCGTGGAGAGGCGGGAGAACTGGCCATTCAGCTTCTTGCTCGTCGCCAGCGTGCCCTGGGAACCTGTGGGCGAAAGAACGTAAAGGAGCGACCGGTCACTACATGTTTGCCGTCGAGCATTGCTAGTGAAGTGTTAAATGAAGCACAGGTTAACGTGCAAGCACCATGCAAGACATCACCTCTCTCGTAGTTCAGTATAGTGACCAAGCACTATTCTGCTCCCAACGACGCTGTGTGGTTACTCCCGTTTCAACATCTATGGCATCTACATTGCTATAGCCTTCTTTCTGGACATACAACTGCTGACTTTGTCATCATTTGCCTTAGTGCTTCACTGTGACACTTTAGACATAACCTATCTGCCATGCCGGCCACTTAGTTTCGGTGACGGTGTGCATCAAAGGCAAACTAGTTTCATTTTTCCTGGCATACTTTATTGACACATACCTGCACATTGGAATGGGGACACAGATGTGACCAGGCAAATGAACACGTTCAGCCCCCTCCTCTGATCTTTCTGGGGTGTATAATTGCACGTTCAGTTACTACAGACAACGAGAAACACAGAAATTCATAGTTTCTAGCAATGAAATAAATTTAGAATTGTGGCCACCTCTTTTACTCCCCTTGGTCATAGAAGTTCCCATTGTTACCTAGAAGGAAAGATGGCGCTGTCGTCTATGAGAGTTTCTCACAGAGCACTCCATCTACCACGAGAATGCCGGAAACGCAAGGTTTCTTATTTGGCTTGGCTAGTGAAAAAAGGGTCAACTGAACAAAAAGGTAAGACCACAGAAAGAAACACATGCGATACTTAGAAGCGCATGTGTTTACGTGTTTCTTCCTGTTGTCTAACCCTTTCGCGGAGTTAACCCTTTTTTCACTATGAACCAACTAGCCCGGCAAATCTTTTATTGGCTAGTGGTGGGTCAAAAACAAATTCAGCCTCTAAACTGGCAGCTGCGCCGCGATGCACTCCTCTGCTCACAGATTAATTTATTTGAATAATGCTTTTTTAGCTTCTTCAATAAATTTAACACAAGCGTTAGGTTGGTGCATTGAAATTTTCACTACATTTCTTAAAGTTTTGCGGCGAGAAGAGTAGTATTTTAACAGACGAATCCACTTATGCCCAACAATAGCGAAGCCAAATACGCAACCTCATCTTCCCAGCATTACTGCGCCTCTCCATAGCGGATGAAGTGCAGCACCACCTGCTTTCCCTCTAGTAATATTCAGAAACTGCCCTTGGTCACCATCTTCAGTGCCAACTGGTACAATTATAAACTTTCGCTGTTCTCTGAACGCGGCATTGCTGTGGCGTGTCCGCTTCTAGCTCCCCAACAAAAAATCCCCCTAGTCTTCACCCGAATGGGAAATGTCGAGAGAGATAGTTACAGGTTACCTTCGCCACACAGGGTATCACCCAATGAATACCCAAAATTCTATGCGACGTTACTAAGACCGATGCTGACTCAATATAGTAAAATATCGTGACGGCTCAGAAGGTGGTCACGCGACAAAACGATGCATGAGTATACAGCTCTGACAACGACAATGACGCCGCAGGCTCTGAAGAGTCTGCCAGAATCACATTGTCAAAAAAAACCTTACCGATCGGCGTCATACACTCACGTCACGGTACATGTAGTAGATCGAGGCATAATAAATGAATAAGAAAATAAGCCTCTACCACACCACTAAAGTATCGCGGGTAGAAACCCAATGGTAGGCAATGGTAGGCAACTCACCCGTAGGCAATTGAGGTTTTGCCACCCGAAGGTGGAGAGAAGAAAAAATGGGAAAGCTACTATAGCGACCCACAGCCGGGGGAGCGGGCCCGGGGAGACTCCCCTGATCTCCCCTGGGAAGTAGCGGGAAGGATGGGCAAAATGGATGGGATGAATGGTTGTCAGGAAGTGGGTTATGGGATCTAGGGTGGGAATGGGGACAGCGAGTGGTTTGATCTGATATGGTACAGTGAACGCTCTGCAATGCGAACAATGGCACGCACTGAATGGTGCAGCGATGCTTACCGTAGAAAACGGGCGCCACCGTCGGCGCCGACTTGTGGAGTGTTCCATAGACAGAGGGCGTGTACGGCGGACCTCTGGGCTGCAGACGCGCCTTGATCTCTTGGTCGCGGGCTTGGCGCGCCAGCTTGTTGTACAGGTACACCTTACGCAGGTACAGGCACAGCATTACCAGCGTGGCGCACACCAGGTTGGCCACGGCGATCGTCGCATCCCGGTAGCGGGTGGGCAGCTGCGTGCCGGTGAAACGTTGGCCCCTTTAAAGTCGTGCTGACTTCGGTATTTGTCAAAAAGCAACGTCGGGAAGCTGAGCAATTGTCGCGATTGAGGAAAGCCAGGGCGTTCCCTTGGGAACCCAGCCTCCAGTAAATACTCAAAACCGTTTGGAAGAGCCCAATCTGCGATGCCGTTCAACTGTATTCCTTTTAGGTTCAAAGTTGACTGTGTTGGTTTAGGTTCTGGCTTTAGGCTACTTTTTCTCATATGATGCAAACGACGATCCAGAGATGTCCAAAGGCAAAGAAAAATGGATGTGCCCTGACAGATGCACAAAGCGAAGAAAGAAGACACAGCTTCGGATAAATAAGGCCTTCAACTCCGGTCAATGAAGGCTGGAGTTGGAGCCCACAACCTTTGGCAGTTATCGTACAGTTCTGCAGGGGATTGCATCTGCTTTAGCGCGAAAAGTGATGTACTCCTTACACTCGTTGAGCCGCAAGCTATTACAGATTGCCGCAGCGGGATCCGCGTTACAGCATTCGCTCCGCACAGATTAGTCCATTGTGGTTGTTCCTCAGCCACACATAACGCCATGTGCAGTCACTAGCGGGTCGAGTCACCAACCTGCGTGCCCAGCACAGTCCAGGCGAGCCAGGCGAGGGCCACCGAGACGCAGCAGGCGAGGATCCAGCGGGACTCGCCGTTGTTCTCGCGGCACGGCCACGTTAGTACCGAGAACAGGATGGTGACGGCGAGCAGCAGCATGACGTACACCATGGAGACGACCAGTTCGTCCTCGAACGAGGCCGGCGGCGCGCACCGCCACACGCGCTCGTACAGGCCGATGCGCGGAGGCATCAGCACCAGCCACGCTGCCGTGAGGACAACCTGTGCATAGGGGAACCGCCAGCAGTATTCGCAGAGTGTCACTCGCGTGCGGTTAGCCACACTGGCGTGGAGAACAGGTTCAGAAAACTTTAAGATCGCTGGAGCCAATGTCTGCAGAATGTTTGGTGGTTGCATCAGGAAGGTCTGCCTTTTGTGAGGAGTAAAAGCTGACGCAGGCTTGAACACCCATGAGGCCCCGAGAGAAGCAGGAACTTTGTCAGTGTACTGAAACCTGCTAAGGACACGTCAAACTCTGCATAAGGACTTTGGTTCGCAAAAAAAAAAACAATGAATTTACCTAATACAGGGTATTGGCGACTGAGGACTATTGAGGGGCAAATCTGACCTGTTATTTTCTGCAGTGAAGAATAACTACCATTCTCTTTTGACCGTTTACATCATTCTGCGAGTCTTCATTAGCATAGTGAAGTGGGAATAACTACTAGCACCCAAAAGAACGAATATTTATTCCGGAAGCAACAATGACTTTGTGGCCACGGTTTCACTGGAGTGGACGTGACAGGAAAGCGAAGTTGATAGAATTTGCGAACGACTGCAACCGTCTTCCAAGCTCAAGCAGAAGCACTGATGGAAAAAATTAGCTGAGATTTAACTCTGGTTAAGCCGGGCAAGTTGCGCAAGCAGTGTGGAGCCTGGTGGCACGCGGCTGAAACAGTTGCTATGGCAACAGCGCTTCATCTGTTCGACCTCGCTGCGGCTAAAGGTCGAGCGTGGCCACCGCTGGGAGCTACGCGACGGCTCGAAACCTAGCGCAGTATTGTTGTTATTTTTTGTTTGTCATATTTTACTTTGCTTTAATTTCTTTTCCATTTCTGTTTCTTTTCTTAGTTTTATTTATTATTTATTATTTTTATCCATTTATTTCTAATTCTTTCTTTTCTTATTGTCATTTTTTATTTCTTTTATTCTATTTATGAGACCCATGTATTCACTAGATGAGCCTTTATTCAAGCTCAAACCCTGAGCCTTCGTGGCGGAGTGGTAGCGTCCCCACGTCAAATGCCAAAGGCCCTTTCATTTATTTTTTAAGATACAGATTTCTTTTAAGACAGTTCTTTTTTAAAGTAGTAGCGGTCCTGCTGCCTGGTGGAGCGGGGCTGAAATGGTTGCTATGGCAACGGCGCTCCATCTGTTTGACCTCGCTGCGGCTAAAGGTCAACCGTGGCCACCGCCGGGAGCTACGCGACGGCTCGAAACCTGGTGCAGTATTGCTTACGCAATAAAAGAATCCTGCATGCTTACAGCTGTCGAACCACAGTTCCAAACCACTGCTGGCGTATGCCTCCACGCACCTGTATGACGACCAGTCCGCAGGCGACGAGTAGCAGTCCGGCGGGGCTACTCAGCTGCGTGGTTTCGTGGTGCATGCGCTGGTGGTAGCCCATGAGGCGCCACGTGTTGAGCACTTTGACGAGCATTCCCGAGAAGATGATCGAGTAGGCGAGCCCCATCAGGAAGCGGCGCACGCCGCAGCTGGCCTCCGTGGCCCCGACCACGAAGGCGAAGTTCACCGCGTACAGGGCGAGCAGGCCCACCTGCGCAGAGCGGGCACGGGCGAGCGGCGTAAGAAGAGTGCCAGCGGGCATACACAGCGAAATGTGAAACCCTTTGCACCGACCAATTTGCAAGCTCTTTCGGTTAACAAACGGCGCCAGAGCACAGTCATTTAGAAAAAAAAAAGAAAACGTTGGAGATCACTGCGGCACCCGCATTGGATTGATAGTAAAACATTTTATTCGCCGGAAAGAGCTTGGTAAGAGGTCGCGTTAATGTGCAAGCATGAATTTTCAAACTTCGCGCCACGCTTCGTTTCCAGATTTGGCGCCCGCGTTGGCTCCACCCACACGTCCGGTCACGTGGTGCCACACTTCTGGCGTTTTCAAACTTGGCACCACTTTTGCGCCGGCCCAGTGGCCCCCGATTTCCCGCACGAGATTTCTTGATGCTCTATCCGATGGTACCACTCTTTTTCGCATAAACCCGTTTATTCGGACGTAATAGTGCGGACAAGCTCCGCAAACATAGCCATACAATGCTCACGCATTAAAAACTGGCGGTCCATTTGCGTAGTTAAGCCAAATGCGAATTTGGTGCGCTATCACTTCAGTTCCTATGTTCGGATCCACTGTTCACGGAAGGAAATGGTTCGAATAGCGATATTCGGTGATTGCCCATAAATGCGGAATTGGTCATTCTCTACATTACATTCGTAAATCTTTGGTAGTCATATCATTCCTAGTGCAGTGGCGCAGCGGTGTTAACCGATGCACCACTGCCCTGCGATGGAAGGTGCTGCCATTGGTGGGGCTTGAGAGACCCGTGTTGCTCTTCAATCCCGAGCAAGCCCTAGCGACCATTCATTAACTGAACTGCCACAAGCACGGTGGGAAGTGTGGGGCTGTGCACATACATACATCTCGCAGGTTCCTCACAGCTCTGTGGATGGTGGGGGCTGCCTGCCAACAAAGCAGGCTTCAGACAAACAAACAACGGCTAAATGTGGGGAATGTCCACTATAAGTGCTATCGCACTAAAAAAGTGACACGACGCTTGCCGCATGCTTGTTAGCCCACATCACCTACGCTGGATCGAATGAACCTATTTCGTGTCTGTACCAGACCCACATGATGGTGGAAAACCGTTCGGGCTATGGATACTTTTATGGAGGCCATAGTGCGCGTTGGACATAAATCAGGAAAATGCCACTGGAATGCTAAGCATTTTAGTTAGGTTAGGTTACGGTGGGTTCGATCAACACGTTGGAAAAGGCCGTTTCACCAACAACGCAAAGAATTCATATACATTAGCGAGCATCAATAAAAATTGTTCACATTTTTTAGTCCTATCGTACGGGATACGCCCGTCATTACAGGGTTAAGTTTATAACACTTAGGATTCTTCTGAAAAAAAAGTTCTGTTATGCAATAACCTCATAGAGGCTTCATCATAGAATATCATACAATTTTTATGATATATCATACAATTTGTATGATATTCAATGACATCTCTATGATAACTGTATGATTTTACAGAAATGTATGACATCTGTATGATAACTTTCTATCATTTGTATGATAAGTCTATGATATTTGTATGACGAACTGTATCAGTTTATTGCGTCATACAACTTTTTTCAGCAGGGGAGCAAATCGGATGTGTTCCAACTGTTTTGAGACCATGATAGGCCACAGGTGGCGTGACAGGAAACAGAACCAAAGCTATGATCGGAATGCTAGTGCATGCTAAACACTGCCGTGCACCAGAAAAAGTTCAAGGACACCGCTGCAGGCAGCAGCTTTGGGGGCATTAGTGAACTTCGGTACTACGTTCCACGCTCACCAGGATCATGTAGCCGAGCACGGTGGTGCCCACGGTGACGGGAAACGCCATGAGGAAGTAGAGGGCGCAGATGATCACCAGCACCATGCCGAGTAGCGAAAGTGCCGTGACAACGATGCCCCATACGGTGCGGAAGTTGGCCGTCAGGGACTCGCGGTGCTGCCGCAGGTACTCGTTGTCCGTGGCGGCCGCGGTCCCGGCCGCGCTGGACGCCGGGCAGCGCTCGTCGCAGTCGCGCACACACGTAGACATGGGCGCCACGCCGCTGAAGAAGTCCACCTGGTCGTCGTTTACCCGCAGGACTTTGTTGCGGAACGATCCCACCTGCCAGGTACGCGGTAAGCCGCGGTAAGCAACACCATGCGGCAACGACCAAACGCGGACCACTTCTAGCAGCGACGCAGCCCCGCAAGTCTTGGTAACGTCTTAAGAATAGCTAACGAATACTGCTGCAAAAACAGACAAAACTTACATGGATGGCAATTGACATGTCAGTAGATTCCAGGTTTTTCAACTGATCTTCGCTGCAGTAAAACGATTGCAGCTGTGAAGTACAGTAGCTTTCATGCCATAGATCGCGACGCTACAGAAGCAGGTGCAGATTTTTGTTGAAAGCTTAATTTGTCCTTTTAATAGCTTATTCCCAGTTGCAGTTAAAAAAAAAAAAGCTGCAATCTGACTGCTTGAACGACTATTTTGAAAAAAAAAAAAACCCCAGAGAGGTAGAAAATTAACAGCTGACAAATGTGCCGTTGGGGTGTTTTCAGTTGCTAAAGACACTGAAAAATGCAGGAACGGCAGTTGTGCTAAAAGTTACTTTTTACATGCGATTGCCCAGCAGATTAATCGAAAATAGTGTCAATCAATCCATCGAGTGGCCAGGAGATGCTATTCCTAACTTCAATCTTCCATAAAGCACGACATAAATGGTTAGTACCAGCAGGCAGCGTGGACACGTCAACAAGCACTTCGTGACGCACAAAACTGAACGCAAACAACACAACCTTTGCGCAGGAAAAGTTTAGAGCGTCTTGAACCTACGCTAGCGGGCGCAAGCTCTTACACAAACTTTTAAAGTTACTGCGCAAAAAAACGTTGTCCGACACTGGGAATAAATAGGTTAAGTTCATGTTTCATTAGCTACAATGAGAGCGACATGACACTGATCAGAACAGGCCTAAAGAATATGACACATTCGAGTCTAAACTGAACAACTATATTCCGTTTGAGGTATCTGTAAAAGTTACGAACGCTTACGAAGACTGGCGCAACGTTCGTAGTTTCGCAAAAAGTGGGACTCACGTTCTGGTAGGTGTAGTTACGAGCGCTGCTTCCATTCAGCTTAAGAAGACGGTAGCCGAACGTTGTGACCGCGGAAGGCTGGCATTCAGAGCAGCTTTCGGGGTCCGTGCCAAGCAGCTCAACGCTGACCTCACTGCGCAGTGCGCTCTTCTTGCACCCCTCGAGACTCTCCAGGCCACCCATGAGCGCCGACGGGCAGTTCTTAGCCACATGAGCCCGCACTGCCTTAGCAATGCGCGTCACCGTGTCGACCGTGTGAAACACGTAGCGGTCCTGCCTAAGCTCCGGCCTCCAAGTCTCACGGCCTGTACAGATGCGGCCGAACTGCTCGTGCACCCGGCGCGCGTTCGGCAAGCGGCATCCGAACTCCAGCTGCCAGAACTCTTCGAACCAGGCGTCCGGTATCGGCTCGTGCCTTCCTAGCGTCAGTGAAGACACGAAGCGGGCGTAGTCGGGAAGCGCCTCGTTGTCTAGCTGCAGCGAGAAGACATCGACGTCGGCGCCATGGAGGACCTCAAGAAGCATGGGGCTGTTGCTGAAGCCCTCAGTGCCAACCCAGACGAAGCGCTCCAGTAACGAGGCCCTCCTAGCTGCCGCCACAATTCGGGCACTGACTTGCTTGTCTTGGGAGAGCACCACGACGACTCGGACATCGGGGTCTGTGAGCTTCATGACCGTGGCGAGAACGTCTTCTTCGGTAGCGTCCGGGTCGACCCTCTGAGAGTCGGCGATGCACAGTCTGAGCCTTGCTAATGACTTGGTCACGTAATAGTAGGCGTCGTGGCCAAACTCATCGCCGGCGTAGAGGAAGTATGCGTAGCTCCAATCGTAATGACGCAGAAGGCCTAAAGTTGCTTCTACTTGCCACCCGACTGGTGGTAAGGTCTGAATTCCGACAGACTGGCTTTCCTGGGAGAATTTGGGAGTCCTGCTGGTTAAGACCAGTGGCACTCCAGCGTTCCTCAGCACGGGTTCGACTTCTTCGGCCACCTGTCGCCATAAACAGAGAAAACAGGTGTCATGAGGCAAGATGGTGCAAGAAGTTAATCGTACACAAGGTTGGTTGGTTTATGGGGTTTAACGTCCCAAAGCGACTAAGGCTATGAGAGACGCCGTAGTGGAGGGCTCCGGAAATTTCGACCACCTGGGGTTCTTTAACGTGCACTGACATCGCACAGTACACGGGCCTCTAGAATTTCTCCTCCAAAGAAATTCCAGCCGCCGCGGCCGGGATCGAACCCGCGTCTTTCGGGTCAGCAGCCGAGCACCATAGCCACTGAGCCACACAAGAGGTGGTACGATGCCCCAATATACTCCTTGAAATTACACATTGCGTATCCAACACTTACGTTTTTACGTTTCAAAGATAGCCAATATTTGCCAAAGACCATCCAGGTCCCAGCAAAAGCAGTATGCTTCTTATTTGCTTTTATCGTTTACATCTGTTCGTTTAATAAATTTATGACCACGGACTGTGTTGTGAATTTATAACAGCTTTCTGTTACAGTGCTCACCAACGCCAGAGGAGTTACTGAACTCAAAAGCATGACTTATAACTCAGTCCTGTAAACCAAGGCTTGGCCAGATTCATTTTCAAGCTCGAAGCAGTCACTATATCACACAGGAAAGAAGTCAACAAGACGCCATGACAATCATAAACTCACATGGTAATGTAGCAGACAGTTTAGAGAGAGCAGGCAACGGAGAGTACAGTGAGGTGCATGTACATATAACCAACCTTGGTCTCAAAGGTGACCATGGACACAAGGGGTTTCGCTTTGGCGTCTCGCAGTGAAGAAACCATGTAGTTGTACACCAGGGACTCGGCACGCTGCGGGGTGCCGCAGGAGTCAAACACCACGGCGTCCAGCCTGAGGTCATCGGTGTGGTTCCGGTTGACTCGGTCCAGGGCATACGCGATGGCAAGCATACTCTGGAACATGCCGTCATTGTGCAGGTCGCCACAGGAGAACATGTCGGCGCCCTTGTGATGGACGGGCAAGACGGCTCCGATGGTCAGGCTCGGTCTTTCGTCGGCCGAAAGCATGGCTTGCACGGCGGGATTCCGAGACGCCTCTTGAGTGCCCGGTGAGCGGTTGCAGTCAGCGTCGGCGTCACACGAAGAGTTCACAGTGTACGGCGATCGGCCCGGCGCGACTTCTGGCAGGCTGGCATTCATCTGCAGGCCTTCATCCCTGTTGTAGGTGCCAATCTGCGGCAAAGATGGATGACTCGATGAAAAAACAGGTGGAGCATTTGACAAAATTTGTTCTAAGTAAGAAGCAATGTCCTTGTCATAGAAACCAAGGGGTCTAATGCCAACATTGTATAGCCACTGAGTTGCAAAGAATTTACGCTTCCCAGTACCGCCACGAGCCACGCTAGTAAAAATAGAGCCTCCGCAATTGAGAAATTATTTCTTGACCTTGGAATCAGCTGTAGTTCCACAGCGCCAGGCGCTTGATACACAGAAAAACTTGCGGACTTGGGGTTGTGTTCCCGTCTATAAACTTTGAGCATTAAGTGTATGCCCTCCGTTTCGTTGTCATATTTGTTGATGGACACTTGACAAACTCATTTCGTTGCTGCTCTTTTTCTGTTTTTATCCTTTTGATCCCCTCCCTACGTATAGAGTAGCCTGCTGGGCATCGCCTGGTTAACGTGCCTGCCTTTCTGTCCTTCTGTTTTCCCTCTCTCTGCAGCAAAAAAAAAAGAGACACTGATCAGCGCAAATCTACAGATCACAAGAATGACGTTCAGCAAAAGCAGCACTACAAAAAAAGATTTAGGAAATTTAAAGGTAGATGAATCGTTGACTGGTGGGTGCACCAAAAGGGGCTGGCTAAACTAGGTTGCGGCATAACTGATTCATTCAGCGAGTACCATGATATCCCTTCATTTTTTCATCACACTTTTTTTTCTCCTCTGTTCTTTCTATTTTGATTCTTTCTTGGCTTCTTCTTTCTCTTATTATAGTTGTTCTTTAGTCCGTTCTTTCTTTTCCCTTTCTCTTCTTTTTTTCTCTCTTTTGGCTTCTGTCTTCTTTCGCTTCTCCCTCTTGGCTTCCCTTAGTATTTGAGACTAGCAAGGAAACTATGCGCCGAATCGCCCAAAAATCTGAACAGGGAGCAAGGGGTCATCCTAAGAAAAGTGCAATCAAATGCTTACATAAACCCAGCAATATTCATCTAAATGTTTCCAAATTCGTACGATCTGCATTGCGCCTTCTGCGGTGAAGTCACTAACTTATACCACGTCGTATGGGCACACCAGAAGAATCCAGCTGCTCCAAGAATCAATAACCCAACAACTGAGGACTGAGAGGAGGCGCTGTCTAGCTCACATTTGGAAGACCAGCTATCGCTGGTGCACCGGGCAAGAGCCGGGATGTTGCCGTAAAAGTTAGACTAGGCTGACGGATGGGACGGCTCCATGTCCAGCATGGAAGCTAAAAGGCAATGTCCTTCTACATCCATAATATTCGTGGCTAAAAAGTAGAAAAAAGTGGGCGAGCGAAAAGTGGGCTTCTTGATGACGACGATCACAACACACACGCTGTGCCCGGGAAGCTTCACATCAACAGCTATCACTGTATAAAAAGCGCGAAGATCAAAAGTAGGCTTTTTTGCTAAGACCTCCGTCCATGCAGTTCATGCCTCTCGCTTTCGTTTACCTTCGAAATCGCGAAGTGTTTGCGAAGTGTGTCAATCGAAAACGGAGCACCACAATCTGAAGCAATTCATGTGTAAACACAGGCTGCAGCAGAATGACGCAGTAAAAACAAACAGCTGTACAGTGAAATTTACGGCTAACCCTTGGCAGAGCACTGGTTAGAAGCCTACTTCGGCTCCTTCCACTTGCCTGGGAGAATTCTCCGGCCAGGCCAGCCGCTCCGGGACTCCGGTAGTAGGCGACTTGAACGCGGCCGTTGCCGCTGTTGCCGTCGGCGAACTTGAAGATGGACCCGTCGTGCCGGGTGATGCGCACGTTTTGAGTGAAGTTCATCACCATGCTCCGGTAAGCATCATCCATTACCAGCTCGCAAGGCTTGTCCTCAGTGGGGCACCTAATGAATCAGGATCAGTGAGAGGTGGTAGTTAGAAAAGCGCGCCGCAATCAAATAAACATGTCATATGGAGGCAATGACGAAAGTTTAGAAACATGAACTACAACTAAAAAAAACGTTTTGACCGAGCGGAGCAGAAGATTTCTCTCCACAGGTGTTGTTCACGATGCGAAAGACTAAATTTTTTTTTGACAATACTGTTGCAGCTGGCTGCACACGTGGACACAGGTCGCTTTAGCACAGGTAGCTGCATTAAATAAAATAGATTTACTTTAGATGGGGTAATGTGGAAAAATTCGATCCTGGAATATTGTCAAGCAAGCTTCACAGAGCAGCTAAACGTCTGTAAGATGACACTCATATGCATTTCATGGCTAGTCTTTAATGATGCGATAGCATTGAAGCATCGTCAAGGAAAAAAAAACGAAAAGGTCAGGTTCGCGTGTAAAATACATGCAAAAGGCGATATACATGTTTCATGACGCTTCTTGGAAAGAGCATCACTGGTCACATACGCAGCGCGCAATGGTCAAATATGCTTAAAGGGCAGAAAAGAGTAGAACAGGCTGACGGTGCTAATGTAGCCTACGCGGACACCAGTTCTTCAATCTGTCGCGTTCGCGTCCTCCGGTTTGTGTAGTTGGGAGCTATAGGCCTAACGGTGACCAACAAACTGTTGATAAAACAAAAACAAATCGAAATTCGGGGAGGCTTCACCTCGTCTTGCGTGCCTGGTCGAGGCCGCTAGCCAGGGCGAACACTGCAGTGACCGTTGAGGCCGCGGTGCCTCCGTCCTCTTCGTCCGGCGACGACGCTCCACCTCCGCTGGCGGCCATAGACGGCGGCAGCGAGTTGGCGCAGGCGGCAGGACCCCTGCACCCAGTCTTCTGCTCGACGTAGGCGCGGTACCAGGGGTCGCGGACGTTGCCTACGTAGCTCAGGTGCTGCAGGTGGTCCCGGAATCCGGGAACGTCTGCTGGCGCCAGGCGCAGGGACAGGGAGCCCAGAGCCACGTCCGGGTGGCGGGAGAGCACGTCCCGGAGGCCCAGCGCGACGAAGGTCAGGTCGGACGACTGAGGCGACACGGAAGACGCCACCTCGTGCAAGTGAGCCAGCAAGGCCTCGGCCGCCTTGTCCTTGAGGAACAGTACCACGACCCTGAGTGGAAGAACGAACGAGTGCCATTTTCACCGCAGTGCAAAAGCTACTTATTGAAGAAATTTGCAGTCTTTGCAGGTGACGTACAACGAATGAAGATTGGTTCAGCAGTGCCTCTCGCCACTAAAATTTCACACTGATGTCGTTGGGCTTTATTTTGTTTGATTTATGACTTGATTTATGGGCGTTCAACGTCCCAAAGCGTCTCAGGCTATGAGAGACGCCGTAGTGAAAGGCTCCGGAAATTTCGACCGCCTGGGGTTCTTAAACGTGCACTGACATCAAACAGTACAAGGGCCTCTAAAATTTAGCCTTCATTGAAATTCGACCCCCGCGGCCAGGATCGAACCCACGTATTTAGGCTCAGCAGTCGAGCGCCATAACCACTGAGCCACCGCGGGGGCCTTTACTTTGTCGTTGTTATTATTGAAACGTCCGTCAGCCACAGCTACTTTTTTCTAGGAACCAGATCAAGACTCTAGGAAGTGCGTCGCTTGCTCAGCTAGAGCTGACTGGAAATCTAACTCTGCCTATAGTTTAGCCGACAGAAAGGTTTAACGCACAGTATATACCATAACTGTATCTAAAGAGATCAGGCCTCTACACTTAGCATTTAAAATCAAGAAAAATGGTTTCAAAAAAGCAAGGACACCGTATCTCACTTGGAAGGATCTCCTGACATGCAGAAGAATCGGTTTCTGAGCTAGTTCATGCATAGCAAGAATAGCAACAATCAACGAGCAGCTGAGCAGGGAAGGACACACGACAGTCTCGTGACGAGTGTCCTTTCCTTGTCGGTTCGTTGGCTGTGGCAATTCTTATTACATCCTGACCTGCGCCGTGATAGATTGCATCAAAGAAGGCAGAGAGAAATAAGTTCACGTACACGTAACACTCGATCTGGTCAGAGCTTCGGAGGCAACCCATTTGTCTTTGACTAAAAGTCCGCCAGGATGACGTTAATTAGGCGTGCGCACGGCGCTAGAGACTAAGCGGCTGGCTTCAGAAAGAACGCAAGCGACACCACACAATTCGAGGTGCACTCAAAATCGGCGGTGACTCACCGGGCGCCTTCCCTGCGTCTCCTGAGCAGCTGCGTGGCAGCACCACGCAGACTGTCCTCGGAGGCACCGTCCCTGAGGCGTAGTGAGGTAGCGAGACGAAGAGGGCCCCCTTCCACGGCTCGCTCGAACTGCTCCCACACGTCTTGCAGCTCATCGTCCTGGTCGTCGAACACCGCCGATACGTAGGTCCACTTGAAGTGCCTGCCGGATGGTAGCCGATGGAATAAGAGGTCGCTCTCATCGCAGACAACCTGCTGCACTGGGACGCGCAAGCATTGATTGCTGACAGCTCGGTTTGATTTATTGGGGTTTAACGTCAAAAAGTGACTCAGGCTATTATGAGGGACGCCTGTAGTTAAGGGCTCCGGAAATTTCGACCACCTGGGGTTTTTTAACGTGCACTGACATTGCTCAAAACAAGGACCTCTAGAATTCCGGCTTCATAGAAATATTCGACTGCCACAGCCGGGGTTGAACCCGTGTCTTTCGAGCGCCATGACTATACTGAGCTTTGACAGCTCGAAATGGCTGATACTTTAGGCAGCACAACGAAAGCGTGGGTTGAACGTCTACAAATAAAAACGGGGTAGGATAGGCTAAGAGTTTGGGTTATTTGTGCTCGGATTTGTGTGTCACAAAGTACTGCGTGTTACAGTGCAGAAACGTGGCTGTCTGTTCACCGAGTTAATTTTTATTACGTTCAGCGAGAACCCTAACAAACTGGAAACCGTTGAACCCTTAGCTGCTGTGTATTGAGCTCCGAAATTAGTTGCTCACGGAAGAAATTTCGTCCCTGATAACGACAGCACTTGCTGGTTCACTCTTTGTTGCCTCTTTGTAACTGTTTTTTTCCGCAGATCTAAGCTATAAACTAGCAACGTTCTCTCGAGCGACCAAGTAAATCAGATGCAGTTAGACATGAAGGCGCGTTGCGCAATCGGCGGGAATAATGCGCACTTCTATAGAATGAGGCGGCGAACGCCAGCTAACTACAGCACCAGAGGCGAGCTATCGTCGCACCTGAGGACACGGAGAAAAGCCTGGGCCACCTCTGCATTTGAGGGGAGCACCCTCAGCAGACTCGGGTAGCGGCGGCCTCCCAGTTGCGAAAGCGACGAGTCCGAGGCGACGGTGGGCACGCCGGCGGCGGCTGCCAGCACGTCAGCCGCCGGCTTGACCGTGCACTGACCGCCGCTGTTCCTGCCGGAAGCGACGAAACCGAACACGCGCTCCAGCGAGGGCAGTCGCACGCCCGTAGCCAGTGAGGCGAGCGAGCCGCTGGCGAAGTTGGCGAGGTCCCGGTAGGTCTTCTCGCGGCTGCCGCAAACGTCGAAGACCACTGCCCCCAGCCGGACACCCGGAAGCACCGATGGGCTGGCGTTGATCTGGTCCAGCGCCCAGAGGAAGGCCTCGACGCGCCGTACGCCGGACTCTGAGACCCGCGGCGAGCAGCGGAACGGTGCGTCGCCCCGTTCGTGCACCGAGAACGAGGCGGCCAGGTAGACGTTGTCGGGCGAAGGCACCACCAGGAAGTCGACCGCCTTGCGGGCGCACTGGTGCTGGCAGGTGGCCGCCACGCAGGCTGAACGCAGCTCGGACAGGGCCACCTCTTTGCCGTCGCTGCCGCTGTAGGTGACCACGGGCATCAGCTCGGTGAAGCGGTCGTCGACAAGGTGGCCCGCCTGCGACGGGTGGGAACAGCAAGAATTCGGAACGGTCGCGTTTGCCAACGGTGAAAGAAACGAGAAATCTATAGTGCTCTCGAATGTGATATGTTCTAAGATCAATGATGGCGATTTAATTTTAATGGCGCGAGCGCTGCTTGGCCAGACAGCTGCACGACTAAAGTGTATGGTCTCAATGTAATGAGGTCAAAGACACTTCTTCCAAGCATTTCAGCCCAGAGGAGCCCAGCACCATGCAGTGGGAAAGCGGGTACCCATTGGAAGACCGGTGGGTACATGGCGACACCGTGCACGCCTCCCACATAAGAGGCGCATGCTCAGACCATCAGACAACTGCTGCGGTTGGTACGTTCTTCAAGACGACCGGGACGTCACAGATGGTGGCTGAATGCATCTCCTAACACTGTCGGCGCAATGGCTCTCCTTTTGGCATCATAATCCACGTAACGTGAAGTTCGGATACCGGTAACAGGATACGAGAAGTATGGCTTGTAAACAAATGCTCGAAACACGGAGTCAAATCTCTACCTTTGTCCCGCTTTAAGGCGATTTTACATGGGGCGTCCAGAAAGAGAAAATTCAGCACTGTCGCCGAGGTCATGTGCTATCTTCGGGTCTGGTTTCACATGCAACGTATCGACAGCGAATTTGGTCGAAAGCACACATAAGGGTTGCTGCAGACTGCTGCTGGCAATAGACACGTGACCGCATGTGACATGAAGTCATGAAGATCCCCGTCGGTCGCCTGTGGAAGTATGATGCCGACGTTGCGATTGACTTCCAACCAGGCAGAAACACATCGCAAGTCGTCTCCGACCGGACCGACGCTGTCTCCAGTCGGAGACCTCCGGAAGTCGTAGAGTTGGACGGTGAAGTCGGACGGCGAAAACTAGAACATGCGAAACGTGCCTAGATGACCAACAGGTGCAGTTTGTAGAATCTTGATGTCTGTTTAAAAGAGTGCTGATACACTCCCGATATATCTCCTTTGCTGTCTGAATTTCAGCGACTATAGTAAAAGGGAACATATAAGGATTATTTGCCATTAACTGAAAGGACTGTTTATAAGACCAGAGTAGCAGTCGCTGAGGAAAACCTTTCACCCGAATCAAACCTTCCTATTTAGCCGAATGCGTCATGGAAAGGTCTCTTTCGTCGGCTGCAGCGAGGTCATCCCATGGTATTGCATATTTAAGTTCCGCTAAGTGTTTTCCTACGCACCGAGCGATTTATGTGCATTGTGCTCATATCTATGTACTCATATGGTGACAACATCGTCGGATATACGTCATCTGGGCTCTCCGACTGCAAAAGAAACTTGAGCAGCTCGCTGGGTCTTTAATGCTTTTCCTGCGGTTCCCAGACATTTGCTTTCATTCTTGTCTTCTTGCTTATTTTTATATTAATAACGTGTGCTATTTTATTGGCATTTGACTGCTAGTAAAAAAGAACCATTATGTGTAGAAAGAACTTGTAGCTGACACCGTCAAAGAATTCACTCTTTTTTTTTTCACGTGGACTTAAAGAAACGGAAGAAATCCCCTTAAGACAGAACAGCAGCCGCGCCATGTCATAGTTTCGTTACTCCTTGCTCTATCAGCTTAGCCTGCGCCATCATCGCACCCTGCAGGTCATAACAATCTACGTTTTGGAAAAGCTGCGTTCTCCTTCCTGCTCTTCCTGCACAAAATGTGTACTGCATACTTTTCCAAGCAGCGAACTCACCCTCTGGGGCGCGATGCCGGCGGACGACTTGCGCACGTTCCAGAGGTCGACGGCGATGTCACCGTGGCCGTGGTCGGTGAAGGCAAACACCTGCTCCTTGTCGCCCACACGCATGGTGGTGGCGCGCCGCACGTGCTCGTCCAGCGCCTCGCCAACGCCCACCGCGGTGGACAGGAGCCGCGCGCAGTACGACGCGTCAGCCGCCTGCGAGGCACAGCGGGAGAGGTGAATTGCACATCAGAGTGGGATTACGCCACACAGCCGTTACTGTCAACTGATGCTGAACTCGGTGGTGACATCGGAGCAGAATATGCAGGGAAAGTAATGGAAAATTCATTATTCAGTGCGCCAATCACGCGCATATCGGTCGCGAGTTACGAAGCACGAAGTTCAGGACTGATATTGAATCCCTTGCAAAGCACAAAGCCTCAGGTCAGGCGCAACTTCAAAGGGGCCGGCTACTTATGCAGCAGACATGGTGCAATGAGCTTTAAGAAATTCATGAACGTAATTTGCAGCACATTGTATGATGCCAGACTTTTTACAAAATAGATATTCCAATGGCTTAGGCTGAACTAATGAGAGAGCATGTAGTTCAAGCCGAGTTTTTTGGCAGCCGGATTCCTGATTAGCGCACTGTCATAACTGAACGTTTAGCAAATAGGAACCTGACTGGTCCAAAATAGAAAACGAACACAATACATTCGCGTGTTAAGGTAGTACAGTCCGCACGTCGTACACTGTGGCCCGCGGCACACTGCGGTACACACTGGCCCGAGGTGCATTCTGCCCTTGGGAATTCTGAACACTCGGGAAAGCTGTATTACGGCCGCTTGATGAAAAACGCTTTGCATCAAGCGGCCGTAGCTGCATACGCTCGGGAATGCTGCATACGCTCGGTAATGCTGCATACGCTCGGTAATGCTGCATACGCTCGGTAATGCTGCATACGCTCGGTAATGCTGCATACGCTCGGTAATGCTGCATACGCTCGGAAATGCTGCATACGCTCGGAAATGCTGCATACGCTCGGAAATGCTGCATACGCTCGGAAATGCTGCATACGCTCGGAAATGCTGCATACGCTCGGAAATGCTGCATACGCTCGGAAATGCTGCATACGCTCGGAAATGCTGCATACGCTCGGAAATGCTGCATACGCTCGGGAATGCTGCATACGCTCGGGAATGCTGCATACGCTCGGGAATGCTGCATACGCTCGGGAATGCTGCATACGCTCGGGAATGCTGCATACGCTCGGGAATGCTGCATACGCTCGGGAGTGCTGCATACGCTCGGGAGTGCTGCATACGCTCGGGAGTGCTGCATACGCTCGGGAGTGCTGCATACGCTCGGGAGTGCTGCATACGCTCGGGAGTGCTGCATACGCTCGGGAGTGCTGCATACGCTCGGGAGTGCTGCATACGCTCGGGAGTGCTGCATACGCTCGGGAGTGCTGCATACGCTCGGGAGTGCTGCATACGCTCGGGAGTGCTGCATACGCTCGGGAGTGCTGCATACGCTCGGGAGTGCTGCATACGCTCGGGAGTGCTGCATACGCTCGGGAGTGCTGCATACACTCGGGAGTGCTGCATACACTCGGCAGTGCTGCATACACTCGACAGTGCTGCATACACTCGGCAGTGCTGCATACACTCGGCAGTGCTGCATACACTCGGGAGTGCTGCATACACTCGGGAATGCTGCATACACTCGGGAATGCTGCATACACTCGGGAATGCTGCATACACTCGGGAATGCTGCATACACTCGGGAATGCTGCATACACTCGGGAATGCTGCATACACTCGCGAATGCTGCATACACTCGCGAATGCTGCATACACTCGCGAATGCTGCATACACTCGCGAATGCTGCATACACTCGCGAATGCTGCATACACTCGCGAATGCTGCATACACTCGCGAATGCTGCATACACTCGCGAATGCTGCATACACTCGCGAATGCTGCATACACTCGCATACGCTCGGGAATGCTCCATACGCTCGGGAATGCTCCATACGCTCGGGAATGCTCCATACGCTCGGGAATGCTCCATACGCTCGGGAATGCTCCATACGCTCGGGAATGCTCCATACGCTCGGGAATGCTGCATACGCTCGGGAGTGCTGCATACGCTCGGGAGTGCTGCATACGCTCGGGAGTGCTGCATACGCTCGGGAGTGCTGCATACGCTCGGGAGTGCTGCATACACTCGGGAGTGCTGCATACACTCGGGAGTGCTGCATACACTCGGGAGTGCTGCATACACTCGGGAGTGCTGCATACACTCGGGAGTGCTGCATACACTCGGGAGTGCTGCATACACTCGGGAATGCTGCATACACTCGGGAATGCTGCATACACTCGGGAATGCTGCATACACTCGCGAATGCTGCATACACTCGCGAATGCTGCATACACTCGCGAATGCTGCATACACTCGCGAATGCTGCATACACTCGCGAATGCTGCATACACTCGCGAATGCTGCATACACTCGCGAATGCTGCATACACTCGCGAATGCTGCATACACTCGCGAATGCTGCATACACTCGCGAATGCTGCATACACTCGCGAATGCTGCATACACTCGCGAATGCTGCCTACACTCGCGAATGCTGCCTACACTCGCGAATGCTGCATACACTCGCGAATGCTGCCTACACTCGCGAATGCTGCATACACTCGCGAATGCTGCATACACTCGCGAATGCTGCATACACTCGCGAATGCTGCATACACTCGCGAATGCTGCATACACTCGAGAATGCTGCATACACTCGAGAATGTTGTTTACACTCGAGAATGCTGTTTACACTCGGGAATGCTGTTTACACTCGGGAATGCTGTTTACACTCGGGAATGCTGTACACTCGGGAATGCTGTACACTCGGGACTCTGGTCTCCTGTTCACATGGGAACGCTGTACACCATTCAACGCTGTACACTAACTAGTTCGCTGAGCTGGAAATGATTCCTGGGGCTCCCGATAGCAAGCAGCTAGTGCTTAGTACATAACACATGAGACGGAGCCGCTCACCTCTTGCGAGCCGCCGCACACCTGCTCGCGTAGATCCCTCAGCGCGGTGGCGGCCACCAGCACGGCCTGCATGACGTCCACCACCGAGCGGCTGGGCAGGAGCGGCACCGAGCACTCCTGGCCCTCCTGGACGCGGTGGCACGTCCGGGCCTGCGACCACAGCTTGCTGAAGAAGCGGTTCTGGTCAGGGCGCAGACGCTCGTAGTACGACTCGAAGTCCAGCACCTGCGTAGGAGACGACGACACAGTGGCCGAGATGTCACGCTGCACGCTTCAGAAGCGAGCGCTGCACGGGTTCAAATTCCACCCAAGCAAAAAATTCACAGACGATCGATGCGATTCACGTGGCAGAGTATTCGGTAGCATTAGCTTTCACTCCGGATGGAGCAGCTGCTGCCGCTGAAGGGTTCAGACCATGCGAGCGGGTGGCGTGATGAAGTCCATCAAGCGCCTTGTGACACGCTGTATCCCCGCTCCGCTCTTCTGACTCATCCAAGAAATGATGGTGTGATACGCCTTACAGCCTCGACTCTGACTGGCGACCGCGGCGCCTTTCTCGCCAACCAAAGCCCCCACCTCTTTTCATCTTCCCTCTGCCTCCTCATCCCAAAAAGTGGAGAGGGGGACATTTTCACTACACATTATCTCCGCCAATACAGGCTTCACACGCCAACAGGAACGTCAGACACATTGCGGTAATGGGCACTCTAATGCTCACGCATTAAAATCGATTTGGTTAAAGGTGCTCGAATGGCAACTTACAGACAAGGTGCAGTTAAACTGGTTTAGGCTTCGAGACCTAGCAGTAGCGGGGAAGGCCTATATTAAGATTTGGAGACTATGCCATTACAACAGTATAAGCTCGTAACCCTGGCACCACGTGCAAACAATATTTACTTGCGCAGTGAGAATGCGTTACCGATTAAAAAAAAGAAACTTTCAACTTTTTATCTGCCCCTGCACCCCCTGCACGGAGACAATCCGTGGCACAGTAAAAAAAAAAAAACTACGCGACTTAAACGTAAACCTACAAACAACTAAAATAATTTGCACAATCCCACCGATTCTGTCTGCCATTTGATTAAGCGACACTCGTAACTTGCTTGGCGCGAATTACCTGGCCGTACTGGGGACGCAGGAGCACGGCACCCAGGGCGTCTTCCTCGTGGCCGTCAAAGCTGACGGGCTGTCCACCGCCGTGCATGAGGACCAAGTCGGCGTGGTCCAGGAGTCCCTCGGACCGAGCCCTGCGGAGCTCAGCCAGGAATCGCAGCGTGTCCTCGGCGTTGGTCCACAGAACCACCGCCCTGGCGCCGCTGGCTGCAGCCGTTGCGAGGCGAGTGATGAGGTTGGGGTCGAGGTCACGGCCGGCGTCCAGCGTCGCTTGGACGGCGAGGCAGATGCGAGCAGTATCGGCGCGCTCCTTGAAGGCGTCGGCGGCACGCGACTCGCTATGGCTGGACACGACGGAGACGTAGCTCCAGTCCAAGCTCTGCAGATATGTCACTGCTGACTCGGCGATCTTCTCGACTGGAAGAGGGACCTGGTAGAGGTAGCCCTTGCGGGGATCGTGCGAGGCGGCGAGGTCCGTGGTGGACACCAGTGTGACATTTAGGCGGGACAGGAGGGACGCAGCCACGCGAGTGTCCTCGGGCGACAGGGACGAGGCCACGAACACCGTTGGAACACCTAGTTCGGAGAAGTGCTCCAGCACGGCCGAAACGTCGCGGGTGAGAATGGACGCCGAGGAGCAGGTGTCAATCATGCGTAGTTCCAGCTTGAGGCCCGGAAAGAGCTGGCCGTTGGAGTTTATCTTGCGCACCATCCAGCTGGCGGCTTCCAGGTCTTGCACGGCCAGACGATTGACCGAGTCACCGCACTCGAACGCGGCGTGGCTGGAGTCGTGCAGTGGGAGCAGGACCGGAAGGACGATGTCTGCGGCACTCACCCCAGCGTCGCTGGCCGGCACAGACGAAGCCGAAGAGGCGGTTGCTTCTGCCTCTTCCAGACGGGTCGTACGGAACCTGATACAAAGAAACGCGGAGTTAGCGCGTCATTGCTTGTCATTGTCTAAAATTTGTCTAGTTTGAGAGCTATAAAAAATTACATACGAATTGTATGCGCATTCAGAAAGTGAGAGTCAGACTTTACAGTGAAGAAAGGGGTACCTATTCAGCTTACCTGATGCAATTCTGGCACGTATCAGCGGAGCACAACGCCGGCATAAATCGGGTGTCCTTTTGCAAAAGCTTGGCCTCCTCGGAATCGTAAAGTATGAGCTGTATGAAAAAAGAATACCGCAAAAGAAAAGAAACTTATAGTGAACAGTCGGACAGCGACTTATGTGGACAGTAACGGAATTAATTTTCCACACAGGACACTGACGTTGTGCACTTTGGTACAGACTAAAGGAAGAGGGAGTCACCTCATCAGTTATGCCATCTGGAATTCCCCCGGCGAAATGCTACAGCCAGCGCCTGGAGAGATCACTAACAACTTCCGCGGGATAGTGCGCGATAGGTCTATCACATATGCAAAAAGACACCAAGATATTTTGGTGCTTGCTTTTCTCCCGAGTAACCTTGGCTTTAGCATAGCTCAACACGAGAAGCGCGCATCGTCCAAGGAACAATACTCCTCTGCGACCATTTTTTTTTTTCAGTGTTTTCACTTTCATCAAGTCTACTCGAGGCACTCTGTGCCGAGACAAAATTTACATGCTCAGAGAGCGCGGACTTCACTGAGCTACAGAACGGGGCCCTTTTTACACCAAGTTCTGCATCACAGCGACTGTCGTAAACCAGTTCGCGCAGCTTGGTTATGGGTCTCTTTTAATAGCCAGCAGCAGAAGTGCTCAGCAATAAATTAATTGCGGCAGCATGTAGCACGCAGGTCCCCTCATCTCTGAAGATATTTCAGGCGATTAGCTAGCTTGACTTCGCTGAAATAAATATTTCTTTTCTCCACACCAGTATCCCGTAGATCGTGACTGCCGACTTCACATTCAGCCACTTCCTACTGTTAGTTCTAAGCATGCTCAGAATGTCGAATAGCAAGTCGCGCCAAGGCCAACCTACCTGTTTGAAATCTATTCCCTTAACGGCGTCGTAGAGGAACCGAGTCAGGGCAAGGTGGCTTCCTCCGAGCTCCCCCAGGACGTCCGAAGCGGCGCGCGCTCCGCGGCTGGAAGCAGCGGCAGGGTTGTCGCCACCAGCCTTGGAGGCTGCGGCGCCGGGCTCGAGGAAGGAGCCAGCGAACTGGCGCCTCGTGAGGCGCCGCAATTCGGGGCACAGGCCCGGCTGTCCGCGGCACAGGGCCTTCCAGGCGGAGCGCAGCGCCTGCGCCAGCGTGAAGACGCCCCGGGCAGCCGGCAGGGCCCGGGACGTACGCACCAAGGCCAGGGCCGGCTCCCGACTCAGGGAGAGGTCGGGACACGGAGCGGCGTTCTCCAGGCCAGGGACCCTACAGTCAACGGTGCGGGGCGATTGTGCCACGTACTCGACAGAAATGGCACCGACAGGTACGTACAGGTGGCCGCAGATGACGTTATACGCTCCGTACGCTGCGTATATCCGCATCCATAGCCGAGACAATTTCTTAACGGCCTATGGAGCCATCGACGACCTATGTAGTAACCTCAAGCTACAGCATTCACCTGCTGGCCAACGATGTGGAAAATTCAAAGCCAAGTAATGATGCGCTTATGAATTTAAGGCCCACTGCGCTTATGAATTTGAGGCCCAGCTACGAGATAGGGGTAGAATATTAGGGAGCGATGACGGCTTCACATTCTCTTAGTCATAGCTTTCGACTCCACTTTGCCTCGGTGGAAGGCGAGAAACTTTTTTTTTCATTCTTGCCAAGTGTTGAAACAAGGAGCAATAATGAAGTACTGAGTGCCGTTCAGTGCGCCGCTTGTAGTCGTCATTGCTGTGCTGGCGACGAAAGTCACGAAGTATGACATATTTTTTTTTTACCTTTTCCAGTGAAGAGGCAGTCCACTGACCTCAACTTTCGTGAAGGACGGAGTGCTAGGCACGAATAAGAAAGAGGTTTATGGCGTAATGATAGACGCTATAAGATTACCCCTGTTCAAAGAATGATTTTCAAATAAATCTTTGAGGTATATATTTTTGTCCGCGTAACACTAATGACTCAAGGGCCAACATTTTGCAGATAAATTTACCGCGTACCTTCGTTCTAGCTTCTATGGAGTTCAAAGCTAATGTTCAGAGACCTTGCATCAATTAGCCAGCGTTTCGGAGAGAGCTGTATGTCTACTATATAAATATACTGTGCAGAGGGCCTGTTAGAGAGTAGCTGCTTCTTTACTCTAAAAGGCGGTTCGCTATTGAAGAAAAGACTGCCAAGATTTTAGAGCTTCTGCGGAACAATGAAGTGATGGCAGCTGTATCGCCGCCTCCTATATATATGAGGGACATTGCCTGGTGGGCAGGTCCAGATAATATTGGCACGAGGCAACAGGTGGATGCGAGAACCTTGGTCTGTGGACAGCTACTGTTACACCATCACGGTTCAAACAGAATAGAGCTATATGCGGCTACCGCTGGTAAAGAGACACGCAGCGCACCTGACACCCTGGACCCTGCACCGCTTCTGCCTGGCCACCAGTTCGAGGTACCAGTGGTCCTGCGGCCTCCGGGCGTCGGCGACGAGGCTCAGGTTGGCCCAGTGGTCCTCGAACGAGCCCACCGTGGGCGGGTACGGCGCGAGGGAGTAAAAGCCGCCCCTGTTGAGCAGCGGACCCAGCCGGCGCAGGGCCTGTTCGGCGGGCACCCAGGAGAAGAACCACTGGCGGTGGCGCAGGAACGAGTCCGGGTCCGAGGCGATCAGCTCGGCCAGCGAGTGGACCGCGTCCGGCGCGGCGACCACGAACACCGGAGTGGTGTCCTCCAGCTGGGCGAGCAGGTTGCGCAGCCTGAGCCGCGCCCGGTCGCCCCCTTCGAGGGGCAGGCTCTCGACGAGCGTGACGCAGGGCGAGGTGGCCGACACGGAGCGCTGGCTCAGCGCCTTCACCACCGCCAGGCTGGGCTCGTCGTGCGAGTGGAGCACGGCGAAGTGCTCCCACTTCATGTCGAACGCCGACTCGAGAAGCAGCTGCGGGACGACGAAGTGGCGTCAGGTTTAATTAGGCTTAATGAGGCGATCATGAGGCCGCAAGAAACGGTAATTTTTCGAAAACGACGCGTCAGAGGAAGTCGCAACAGTGTCGATAGTTTCAAGGACTTCAGCGCTTAGGAGAAACGCAAAGGCGTCGTCTGCATCTGCCAGATGCGGTCATGTCGATCGGCAAAAGAAACACTGGTGAGCCATACGTACACTAGGCGTCAAAAGTGAATGGAAGGCGACTTTGTCAAAACTATTTAATTTCTTTAAATCTAAAGCCTAATGGTCCATGCTTGTTGGTGCACAGTGCAATTCGCAAAATCGCAATTAGGCTGTACATATTTATTCAAGGATGCACGAAATGGGGGGGGGGGGGGGGGGGCAATGCTTAATTTTTTTTTCGTTAATATTGCCTTCCGTTTACTTTTGACGGCACCTGTACGTACGTAGTGAATGACACCACAATGAGTTCTACAGGGCTCGCCACGCACGCGCGATCGTTTTCTTGAGGCCACAATTTACCGCCCTCCTGCTGAGATGACATTGCAACCCATTAATGCCGAAGTATTCATCGTTAAATCTGCGAAGAAATGAAATTCAGAGTTCTACCACGCAGAACAGAGATAACTGCATAAGGCTTAAGCACAACGGTTGTCACTGACTGACTGACATTTCATTGATAGCCTCCTCACCCCGACATATTAAACTGCATTTTACGCAGTCTTTCGCAGAGCTAGCGGCTCCATGTACTTGAGAGCAACAAAATACACACTACAGGTGTCACCAAGAGCCGCCAGACGTCGCAGCTTGCTCTCACCTTAGCAAGGTACTCCGGCGGTGCTATGGCGCTGGTTTCCATGGGGATGGTTGGGACGTCGTGCTCCCGCAGAAGACTGCCGATCAGCTCTTCGTCCCTCAAAGTGCTCGTCATGAGTGTACCTATAGCGACGGGCGGAACGTTGGAGAAAAGCCAGTACTTGTTTCAAACAACATAGTATGAGCAATACATAACGAAAGCAAGGAGCATAAGTTGACGTTAATTTTCTTTAATTTGTTGTTCTGATAGATGGGAGATTGATAGCGTAATTAATTAATAATAGCTGATACGAAAAGCAGAAGAAAAAGGAGCCACATGCGACCGGTGGGCTCCGATGGGCGACAAGAGTTAGGTCGCATTTATGCGACCTTACTCTTGTCGCTATCAAAAACACTCTGCCTCCCCTTTTCTTGTACTGGCGAATTAATTTCCGAAGAAAAGAGTCATCCATCTCCAGTACTCGTCCATAAATACGATCTACAGCGTTGTCGCAACGTATCATAGAGCTGAAGTTTCCTTTGACAACAGGCGCCCATCGCTCTCTGTGGATCGCAGCTGCATGCCCCTAGCGTAGGCTTGACCGACTCACCGATCACCCTGGAGCTGTTGGCCGTGCCGACACAGGTCTCGGAGCTTCCGCGTAGAACAGGCAGGAGCGCGTCCAGCTGCAGGTAGGCCCTGGCCTTGTGGCCGCAGGAGTCGAACACCCGCATGCCTGAACACAGGGAAAGGAAGAAGCCGCGTGGCAAATACAAATCACTCTGGCGGAATGCCCCGGATATAGCAAGCCAAGCCGGGTACGGAGGCCCGCTAGCCCCATAGTCTGTGCAGAACATAAGCTTCACTCAAGCCTTAGCTCCACTACGATGCCACACTTAAGCTCCACGCTGAACACGATACATCCGAGCAACAAGAACTGAGCATTTATAACATCTGTTTTTACACTGGGGACAAGCTCGATGGCCACGAACAACGCGAAAAACTTTTTTTGCCGTTTCAGCCTTTACATGCGCCCTTGATGTGAAATGCACTGCCCGAAGTTGCATTCGCCAACAAAGCAATGCACCTCTAAACCTCAGACTGCGTGCCTATGCCGCAAGGGATTTGAGCTCTTCCACTTCAACCATGGTTACCAAGCGTATGTCTCAGGGCACACATACCTCCTAGCTTTTGCTTGTTTTATGCGAAGCATATTACTAGAGCTACACTACAGCCCGTCGAGCGCGGCGGTGGAGCTACCATTGACCTTTAGCGTGACCACGTGACACCACGTGACAACATGACGTCACAGCAGAGGAGAGATGGGCTGCCGGCTCGCGCGGTCGGCCGCGGCGGTGGAGGCTCCACATCAGAGGCGCTGCAGCTGACCACGTGACGCTACAGCAGCGGTATAAAGCTGAGCTTGCCTCGCTCTCCGGGTACTTACGAGGCGGCCAGGTGTTGGGATGCCGCCTAGAAGCAGGGCTGATTTGAACGAGAAGCGAAAGCTTCAGCGTGCCACAGAGACCGATGAAGAGCGGGATGAACGTCTGGCTAAGCGGCGTGCTCAATATGCGGCTCTGCGACAACGTTCCACAACAACTGAAGAACAAAGCGAGGAACTTTACCAAGCCTAGCCATCAATATGCTTCGCATCTGACTAGGCTAGCTAAGCCTCAGCCATTTTTTTTGAGCTGCAGTTCTAGCAGCGTCCCAGCAGCGCACAATCCAAATAAAATTGGTAAATTAGTTTTTGAGGAAAGGAAATGGCACAGTATCTGTCTCACATATCTCGGCGGACACCTGAACCGCGCCGTAAAGGAAGGGAGGAAGATGGGAGTGAAAGAAGAAAGAGAGAAAGAGGTGCCGTATTGGAGGTCTCCGGAATAATTTCGACCACCTGGGGATCGTTAACGTGCACTGACATCGCACAGCACACGGGCGCCTCTTGCGTTTCGCCTCCATCGAAACGCGGCCGCCGCGGTCGGGTTCAAAGCCGGGTACTCCAGCTCGGTAGACGAGCGCCTTACCACTGAGCCACCGCGGCGGGTAACTCAACGTGTTTTATTTCTTGCAACGAACGGCCACGAACGAGTCCAACAGTGCCTGACTGCACGTTGCCACGTGAACACCAAAACGGATCTGAGCCAGCGTCAGCACCATACCTAAATGGCGGCGTGAAGAAATTAAGTCTGAACGTAGAACGAGCGGCGCGCTTTTGTTTTTTTGCATCGCACCAATGTACTGTACCATGTTTTGTTCAAGACGCGCTCTGTCCCTTGCGAACTAGCCTCACGTCTTATGGGCGTCTTCTGCCCAACTGCACGCCTACAGCAGGCGCCGGAAACGCTAAATGAAGACCGACAGCGCATTTACGAGGCCCGATACCGAAGAGAGCCGGGGGCCTAGATGTGACAGCCCCTTGCTTATAGCGGGGTACGGGTAGGCTTAGCGCACCCAATTTCACCGTTAACGAGGAGCGTCATTCACGTGCCTCTCAGCCTGAAATGAATTTCCGGCGCTCATGTCAATTAAGAGGTGGCTGGACTGCTTCGGCGTAACTCTTATTACGCCTGCGATTCGGTAACCCGAGATTTCCACCGTTTTGATTGCACTATGCGCTCACCCTTCAAAACTAATCTATCGTTGGTACTTTCAGATCCAGCCGAACAATTGGCGTGTCGTCGTCGTTTGCCGAAAGCAATAAGCCACCGACGACGGAGTATAAATTTCTCGCTCCGTGTTCAGTGGTAGACAGCCGTCATAGCAAACGAGAACAAATAATGAAAATAAAATAAAGGGCCCAACAAACAAAACAATTCACAGGAAACAATGTTGGTTGGTTGGTTTATGGGGTTTAACGTCCCAAAGCGACTAAGGCTATGAGAGACGCCGTTGTGGAGGGCTTCGGAAATTTGGACCACCTGGATATATTTAACGTGCACTGACATCGCACAGCACACGGGCCTCTAGAATTTCTCCTCCAAAGAAATTCTTGCCGCCGCGGCCGAGATCGAACCGGCGTCTTTCGGGTCAGCAGCCGAGCACCATAACCACTGAGCCACCGCGGCGGCAGAAACAATGTAATTGTTCCAACGACAGGCTTAATATCCATGCCACGAGACCCCGTTTCCTTCTCCCCAACGCTGCCTTGCCCTAGCGAAGTAGGAAAGAGTAGACGAGTGACATTAAGACAGCAGCTAAGCTGGAGAAGGATATGGAAACCCAGGCTCAGTAATTAAACGAAATGAAGAAAGCCTTCGGAGCGAACTGGCAGTCGCTCTTGACAGCCATCACGCACGGATGCTTGGCCAGTGTTAAAGATCGTATTTCTTCCACAGTTGTTCTGTAGGTTCTGGTTCTTGTTATATCTGTATTACCGGCTTGCACAGCCAAACTGCTGTGGACGTGCATTTCACACAAGTGACTGCTATAATCGCTGTGGGGCAAGCCAAAAAAGGAATGTCTTTTTTATTTTTTGCGAAGAACTCAAGAGAACGAAAACCTAGGGGTAATGGGTCGCTTCAGTGGCCTGGGGTCCTCTTTGCGTCTCACTTCGCAGACACGGGCACTGTTATGTATTTATATGTTTCGTCATTTTTCACTTTTGCTTTCCTTCGGCACATCAAACAAAAGGGTCTCCCTTTAACCAAATCGAATGAACGTGCCTCAATGGCTAGGGTAGCGTGCCTAACTACCGAACGGCCACAAGTTCGATCCCCAACCTATTTGCCCAGTTTTCTTTCCAGCTTAATTTACTTCACATCCTTGCTTGCAAAAAAAAATGATTGTAAATAGGTTTTTGTGGAAAGGAAATGGTGCAGTGGCTGTCTCGCATCTCGGTGGACAGCCGAACCGCACCGTAAGGAAAGGGAGAAGGTGGAAATTAAAGAAGAAAGGAAGAAAGAGGTGCAATATTGCCTGTATATTCTGCCGTAGTGGTGGAAGGCTCCGGAATAATTTCGACCACCTGGGGTTCTTTAACGTGCACTGACATCGCACAGTACACGGGCCTCTGGAATTTCGCCTCCATCGAAATTCGGCCGCTGCGTCTGGGTTCGAACGCGGGAACTCCGGCTCAGTAGCCGAGCGCTCTAACCACTGAGTCAACGCGGCGGGTTGTGCCTACCTGTAAAGAAGATATGTGAGTTATGCTACGGCCCCGTAAGCACGATTCAACTGATGCTGTAATCCTTTTTATTCCGCCGCCGCGGTGGCTCAGTGGCTATGGTGCTCGGCTGCTGTCCCGAATGACGCGGGTTCGATCCCGGCCGCGGCGGTTGAATTTCTTTGGAGGAGAAATTCGAGGCCCGTGTACTGTGCGACGTCAGTGCACGTTAAAGAACCCCAGGTGGTCGAAATTTCCGGAGCCCTGCACTACGGCGTCTCTCATAGCCTTAGTCGCTTTGGGACGTTAAACCCCATAAACCAACCAACCTTTTTATTCCAGAGATGAAAGCATGACGTCCATACCTTCTCGACCAATCGGGATTTTTCGCACACCGGCGAAGACTATGTCGGGTTCGCTCCACTGAACGGGAACCTAAACGCTGTGGCGTTAAATAAGAATTTGTTGCCTATCCGGGACACACGTATGTACTGTTGAGGACAAAAGTGGTGCACTCCACGCGGCGGGAGCCTGAGCAATGGAAAACTGCGTTGCAACGCCATCTACAGGAGGCATCTGGGATCGAGACAGCCAATGTGTGACCTTCACTATCAGCAGGCATGTCACTTGGCTCGCTTCAATGTTTCGTGCTTTAGCTCGCCAAAATGCCGCAGTTTTCCGTTGCTCTGGATCCCGCCGCGTGGAGTATACCCCTTTTGCCTCCGATAGTACATACTTACTTTACGGGTTTACTATAAGATACCTCATGATCGCTGCGACTAAGCTGAGCTGGAGGGTAAAGCACAATATTAGCTTAACTAAGACAATCGCAAAAGCCTGAAAGATTCCTCAGACTATAATCGCAACTCATGGATTAATTTTCTTTAGCAATGTACAAGAGAAATCCGTGAACTAAGGATATCGCTCAGTATTCGCAAACAATACACCGCACGCCGAGTAAGTCAAGGCTAAAACCGCAGAGACTAGCCGACCATGGTCGTGACAGAAAAGCACTGCCGAGAGAGGGTGCACGCGAAAAACCGCGCCCAAGCGGCAGGCTTACCGATCTTGACGCCGGGCACGAATCCCTGGTCCCTGTTGAGCAGCGCGACGGCCCACTTGAAGAGCTCGAGCGACTCGACCCCCTGGGCGAGGGAGGGGCCGCAGCCCAGCAGGGCGTCCCTGGCCGGTTCGTGGGCCTGCACGAACGCCCCCAGGAAGACGTCGGCCGCCGGCTCGAGGAGCACGCCGTCGTCACCGCGACGCGGAGCGGGGCACGCCGGCGCGGACTCCCCGGAGTCGCCGGGGACGGTCACTGCCAAGGAGGCGCCCACGAAGAAGAAGCACGGGAGGACCCAGCACAGCGGGGACATGGCGTCGGAGAAGAGGCGGCGGCGTGGCCTGGAGGCGCTCCCCTGTCGCTGCGCTGCGGCGTGGAAGCCCTGCGGGACGCGGAGAGGGAAGAGGCACGGCGCGAGCTGGTATGCAGGCACTTTACACTGCCGCCTACGTCGCCCTGCGCCCCAAGGAGCAAACCGAGACAGGAAAACGACAGACAGAAGGGAACGACCGCAGTGTCTTCAAATGTCGGCGGATTTTTCTTTCCTTCCTAAATTAGTGCGCGTAGACAAAGCCCCCCTCCTCACCACCTCCCCCCCCCTCCCCCGGAAAAAAAAAAAAAACTTAAAGCAGCGTTCAGTAAAAGCGATACGACGTTGACGCGGGTTTATACTGTAACGTATGATAATGCGATGCATGGTTAGGCATGCGAGATACCACTGGAACTCTTCATTTTCAGTAGTATACACAGCTGCAACATTTATTTTGTAACTTTGTACGCAGGCATGGACGCATCATGGGATGTTCTGCGATGAGAAACAGGTCTGCCTGTTGGGTTCACGCGAACGGGCCTCCTCCTGGCAGCGCCTTCGCCCGATTAATGGCCGGTCTCTTACGAACATCTCTTGTTTACGGCTCTACTCAAAGAACGCGCATGCAGCGCGATCTCCGGATAAAAAAATAAATTTATATCACATTTACAAACGCAAGGTCACGCTACTGGACGGCCGTAGCTCAAGGCTTTTAAACAGAACTGGCCCGCGCCGCTGCTCAAAATGTCAGGACGGTTTAGTTAAACGGTTTACTCGAACGGTTTACTTAAAACGCACTTAGAGCGAAGTTCGCTTCCGCAAGCGGCTGCAAACGAGAAATTAAGTTTCACGGTTGTTTAAGGCATAATCTGACCAGTGCTAACGTAAGAGGAGTACCGCTTTGGTCGGTCACTAGACGGTGTTATTTGCAGTCGCAAAGACATCGAAGTGTGTTTGCTTTATCAGGACTGAAAAGTGGAATAACGGCCCTTGATCAACTAGCGAAGCTCGGCTGTAACCCGAGAACACTCCGCTCAACAAACATATCCTCTTAAGGAAGAACAAAGGCGGAAAAAGAAACAGACGCGTTCGCTAAGTCTCGTTTTGCGAAGCGGCTGGGCCTCCGTGCAGCCCGATCGGGAAGCGCGCCGACGCCGCCAATTCGGGCCCCGGCACGCGGCGCGTATAGGGCCGAAGGGCGACCGGCGGTTGACAGGCTGAGGCCTTGTCTGGAGGCTCAGGACGACGTCCGGGTTCGGGGCGAGGCCGCCCTGTGACGGGGCAACGCGCAGAGGCGCCTTGCCAAACTCAGGGGCTCTCGGTTTTCGGCCGCGCCGGTGGGCGGGACCAGCCCATGTGTGCGAGTGCCGTGTGTGCGACCGTACGCATGCAAGTTCACTCCAATCAAGATTCCTTCCTCCACTGTCGACGGGGTTTTTATTCTGGACTCTGCCGCGTAGGAATGCAAAAATATTTCATAACTGTGAACTCATCATAGTTGAAGGTAAATATTTCTTGGTGTGGCGATCGAACCCGAAACCACAACCGGGCGTGTGTATTCGCTCTACAAACAGACAACCCAGAGGGCCAAGGAGAAAGGAGTAGTCTTAAAAGTAAATGAAAAAGGTTTTTCCTTTTCTATGCTTGGAAGCCTACCGTCGCAAAATGGCGCGGCCGTAACCACTTGTAGCATTCGGAGGCCGCCACTGGCGGCATGGCTGCCCTCTGATTGATAGTAATTTCATTTATTCCCTAAAGAAACACACCTTACGTCAGCTACTGCACGCAATACACCTGTCTATAGTCGGATACAACGCAAGTCTGCAGTGAAGCTCCGCCTACATTCAGCCTCCTCGCACAGAATTCCTACACGACGAAAAAGTAGTCCGCTGCTTAAACGTTTCTTGTTGCCTAAACAAGAAGCTTATCACAAGAAAAAAATTATGGGCTCCAGAATTTCGATACGCGGATTGTTTGATATAGTCAGACACTAAAAAGCTGATTTCGTTTAGTGTTGCGACTGGCCAGCGGAGGAATACAGGACGCCGCGGACCGCGGCCCAGTGTTAGCAACTGCTGTTTTTTTAAAGTTGTATCCTACTATAATACTAATATTAAAATCGTATCCTCCCCCGCGTAGTCAGCTCGCGAGGCAGAGTGCCATCCAGAGGTAAAGCCTTGACTGTAGGCAAGGGTTCGCATCCAGGACGAGAGAAATTCTCTCTTCAATGACAAAGATAAGAGACAGCTGGATTGCTTTCTTTTGCCGCTGTATGACTCCGCTCATTTGAAGCTTCCGCTTGGGCAAGTTGGTTGAACGTATAGTGCGAAGCATGGTATCATGGAAAGCAAAGATAGGAAACAACACATTAACACGGGACAACCACTGGGCCTCAAACAACCGTCGATCAAACCACAGGGAGTGTCGCACAGTTGAGATAAATTTTAAAAAGACAAAACCCAAAAGTGACTAGCGCACGAGAGCGCCATGCGTACTGTTTCCCAGATATTCACTCCTTTACATCCCTGCCTTTACCTCTCTCTCTCTCTCTCTCTCTCTCTCTCTCTCTCTCTCTCTCTCTCTCTCTCTCTATCTCTCTCTCTCTCTATCTATCTATCACTCCTTTACAGTTGCTCTTTGTTTCCTTTTTTAATTTTCCATTGCTTTCCCCTGCTGCTGTCGATGTAACGCACCTCGGTATTTCTCGCAGTGACTCTACATATATGCTACTAAAAGTCTATCCAGTGTGTTCCTCTGTGCCGTCATTATTTTCGTAGCCAGCATGCCTCAGGTTGCGATCATGCCTACATACGCTGCTGTGTGCCATGGCCCACGGGGCAACTGCGTTCAGTCTCGCCGCACGTGCTTGCAGACACGATCGCGATTTCCTACGGCACCACATCGACCAGCTTAAATAGGTGGGAAGGCATTAATGGTGCGGTTAGTGCTCAAATCCCGCAGTACCTGTTGCACAGTGACCAGAAAGGAATGAGATCGGCTTTCCGAGGTCTAATTTACACGCACCCGACATCCGCCGACATATTCGGGTACATCGTTAGGTTCCAAGCAGCGAAGCTCGGCTGCTTATCACACACTACATGCCACTGCTGCGCGCAATACAGGCTACCGCGCAGCACGGCTCACTTGAGCGGTTACTCGCCGGATCATTAAAGGACGCGTTGCTCCTTTTGAAATGTGAGATGCATTAAGAGCTTTTCTTCGTGTTCTGAGAATGGCAACGTGAAGGCCCCTTGCCGACGAGAGAGAAGAGCGGCGCGATAAGGTAGAGAGAGGCCGGTATTACTGCGGTAGAAGGTTGGAAAAGTCTAAGCCGGGAGCTCATATAGCAGCACCGTCGATTTGTCGTCTGAGAGAGCTCTCGACACCGACAGCTAAAGTAAAGAAACATGGCCGCATGCAATCTGCAGGTCGCAGCGAGCACTCACCATCTCGGCTGCGGTGGCGGGAAGACGGACGGCGGCCGAAGTCACATCACCGCCTGCAAGAGCAACAACAAGAGGGGGAAAGGCTTAGCAGACGTCTCCAAACGAGGCACGACAAAGCTTCTTCAGATCCTCACTGCTCCGTGGTAGACGCAAGCGCAGAAACGGAGGAAAAACGGACGAAGTAAGCCGTTCGTTTACTTCGCCCGTTGCCTAGAGCTTCGGAGCTTCTGTTTACCACGGAGCAAGTTTGCCAACTGGCTTAGTTTTTTTTTCCCCATACTCCCCAAGCTTTCTTCTCCTTATAACGAGAGACGCCAAAAGCCACATTAGACATTCCTGCTGAGAGAAAACGATGGCGTCGTATTGCAATTGCATCTGGAACGTCACAAGATCAATCACTGCTTGGGAATTAGTTTAGTCGCCAATCCGTGCAGATACTGTGTTTCCATGAAAACTGTTTGCCGTCTGTGTTTACCGAAATGTGTTTCCCAGCAGAGAAAGAAGTTGGACGTTTTTCCCTGCAGAATAGTTCGCTTTTTTTTTTCATTTGGCGGACAGCGAGTTCACGGCGGATATCAGCGTTAAAAATCTTATTAAAAATCCTTCAAAAAAATGAGTAATTAATGGGGAAATTTTAATCTGTTGCCCGGAGCGAAAAAAAATAATAAAATCAACGACTTCTTTTTAGCAACATTTAACTACGTTATCAGTAATGTAATAGAGAAAGCGGTTCCCCAGAAAGCTATGCCTACTTTCACTTTGAAATTACATGGATTAGGAAATCCCTATTTTCATTAAAGCCCCCTCCTGCTCGTAAGACTTACTTTCGGAAGGTGTGTGTGTGTGTGGGGGGGGGGGGGGGGGGAATTGGCTTGACTGACGAGGAGTATTTAATTGCACATCAAAGCAAGGCAAACATTTGTTTCGTGGCTCCGAGTGCTGCTCCGGGGTAATTAGCAGCAAATTTATTGCACGCGCATCTATGCCATCGCGTTCATGAGACGAGTTGTGCGAAGATATATTCTCAGCTATTAGTGAATAACGGCTGAATGACCCCAAGAATGCCAGATGTGCTCAGGCTAGAGAAAGTGGCACATATCGCAACATGTAACATATCAGCATATGGAAAACTCTCGAATCAGCTAATGGATTGAAATTATTTCAAGGTACGGTGTGTGTACCGCTCGGCGTATACAGACACTCGACAATTCCAGCTAAAAAGTTTCGTTGAGAGTGCCCAGCTCGTCTTGTTCAATCGCATGGTTGCACACGAAAGGAGAATCATCGTGTGGGACAAAAACACGCTCATTGATTTAAAAAAAAAATAAACTCGTTTCCTCTCAGCACAGTAGGTCAAGATTGAAATTGTTCATTTCTGCGCTCCACCAGGGCGACAAGCGAGGACGAGGTGGCCACACTACACTTTTCTTGTCAGGTACAAGCAGGTGTTAAAACACCTGCTCTGTGGTTGTTCACGACCAGGTGGAAGGAGTTCACACTGCCACATCAACCGTGCTCGCTCCAGGTACGCACAACAGTGGAGCGAGCAATACGACGCCGTCCTTGGAATGCTCGTTGTAAAGGTCTACAGGGCAGCCCCGATTTCACGGCAGAACAAAGAGCACGGGATATTTGTGTTAAGTCTGGAAGCGAAAGCAATATGCGCGCGATGCTTGAGCGATGCATCGACGTGACCGGGGACCCGGCACGGCGCTCACGTTGCAAGAGCACGCGACAAGACAGGAAGGACGGGACAACGCCGCTAAACTGTACCGCGCGTTCCGAGAGCGCACGAGGCAGCATCCCTGGCTACAGTAAGCGGGGAGCGCGCGGTACACTCTACACACGAAAGGATTAAAAAGGAAGAAAGCTGTCCCCTAGAGGACTGCCTTTAAGGGGCGGGGTATCCCGTCCAAATCCATGGGGCAGATTTCCATCACTAAAAATGCGGAATACCTGCAGCTGGCAACGGAAACAAGTTCCATCTTCAATACATGAAAAGTTCTAGCACTCACGAAGGTTATAACCGAGGTTTCAACCTGTTCTACTCGCTAGCGGCAAGGCCTCTGGTGCCGCGTTTAAGTCTCCTCCCACTGCTAACTGCATCAGGTCGCTATGCTTTGCAGTGGGAATGTGCCTTCGTAGCCGAAAGTCAGCATTCAGTATATTTAGGGATCAAAATATACTCCGGAATTTGGCCAGCATACCGTGCCCCTAAAAGGCAGTGCACTGGAGCAGTGTTTACTTCCACTTTACTCCCATCGAGGATTAGGTTTGGTTTGGTTTATGGGGTTTAACGTCCCAAAGCGACTAAGGCTATGAGAGACGCCGTAGTGAAGGGCTCCGGAAATTTCGACCACCTGGGGTTCTTTAGCGTGCACTGACATCGCACAGTACACGGGCCTCTAGAATTTTTCCTCCAAAGAAATTCTAGCCGCCGCGGCCGGGATCGAACCCGCGTCTTTCGGGTCAGCAGCCGAGCACCATAGCCAATGAGCCACCGCGGCGGCCCATCGAGGATTATTCGTGTTAGAGAGAAGGGGCAAGCGAAAGACAGCCTTAATTACCCGAATGATACAGACCTGCACCCGCTGAGTGGCGTTCTCAGTGCGGAGCCAGCATTGCCTGCGACCATCAGAACCCCAGACAGGTCAAAGCCGAACGCAAAGCGACTAATAAAGTCGCGTCCGCCTATTGCAACTGCAAAGAAATGCCTGCTTCCGGCAGATTCAAAATAAGCCCGGCGGGGCAGAGCAGCGCCGAACTTTCACGTGGTAAGGACACTGAGCAGAACTCGCACCCCATGTCACGTGAGGAACGAGGTGGTTAAAAAAAAAAAGAAAAAGATGTGGGAACCACTTCAGTGCGTCCAAAGCGACGCTGGTGGGTGGCCTTGCCTCGCGCAGACGGAAAAACATGTGCGCGCTTTTGCAATGTAAATACCGCGATTCGCACCGCGCCAGACGTGTGGGAGCGGCTGTACATGAAAAAAGCGGCCGCAGTTTTATGCGCGTCTCCTTTTACTTGCTGATGAGGTGCGCTATCTGCGATGGCCGCTACACACGGCGTACAGGCCACGGTCTTGTTAGTGTCCGTCCGTGCGGGCCTTTCTTTCATAGACGATGTACACATTTAGCAATCCTGTGGCGGCCAACTGAGATTTTCATTTCGATAACGGTGAGGCACTATGGATAACGAAGTTCACACGGCCCTAACAAATTGCAACCTGCTAATTTAAAGGTGGCGAAGGACTATCTGAAACAAAAATATACACAGGGCAGCGCGAAGCCAAACCGGTACTTCGTTATGCAGTGTGGAGTCCTCATCAAAAGGGTTTAAAACGGAAACTGGAAAGATTGCAAAGGATGTCAGCACGTTTTATATGCTCTAAATACCGCCGCACTGATTCAGTCACAGCAATGCTAAAAGAGTGTCAGCTAGAATCACTAGAAGTAAGAAGACTAAAGCAGAAATCGAAACTTTTTTTTGTGATAATGAATGATAAAGTCAAAGTTAATAAACATCACTATGTTGCACCTCCCCTGAAGCGTTGCCCTCGGAAAAATCACAGTAAGGTATTACAGCCTATTATTACACGTACTGATGTCTATCGCTACTCCTTTTTTCCCGATGCTGTAGAAATTTGGAATCAACTACCAAGTGACGTTGTGGACCAAACAGATGTAGACAAATTTGTGATAGGTGCGAACGCGTTCCTGGAAGATTGCTGTGCAAATCTGTAATTCTGTGCATTTGAGTGTTTCTTTTTTTTAGCGAAGAGAATTGCACTTGTGTCTGTATATGTTTCCCTCCCTGTAATGACCCTCATGCAGAGGGTTAACAGTATGAATAAATAAATAAAAAAATAAAATAATATATGGCTCGTATATATCGGCCGGTCCCTTATTGGCCTCATAAACCCGGATAGCGCTACGGAAGCCTCGTGGTTTCCTGCGCCAGCGGAGTATAAGGCAGAAGTTTCGGGGCCTGAATGTAAGACAACATGCCAGACGCTGCCCGTTAATCGCATCGCGGTGGCTGCGCTCCATAATCTCCGCCTGCGCAAAGCCTCACGTCACGACACAGCTATACACTACATAGGAGGCAACTCGTACTGAAGAGGGTGTGCGTGAAGTTGCCAGAAAGCCCTAACTCCGACGGCCGTGACTGAAAGGTCCTTGTCAACATCAACAGTTGAGCAGGGCTTCGGGTATCCTTGCGGCGGTGGATAACCCCACGCGCTTAACCATGCAGGAACTGAGCTACGGACCACATCTGCCGTAGTGTAAAACCCTCCTTGTAAGAGCCTTCCATCCTGCTGATGACAATTGTGGTGGTGGTAGCGGTGCGTTTTTCTGGCTCAGAGGCACCTTCGGCCAAAGAACGCGCAAAAGACAAGTGATGACTGATCAACTCAAGGCCACGAAATATGCTGTGGGCTGCATTTTCCTACAATTTGACCGGGGACCATCGAAGACGCCAGGTATTTCTGCTCTCACTAGTCACTTAACCTTGCCGCAAAATTATGTTACCCAAGGAGTGAGGTGGATAAGCCTGTGGTGGTGGTAGTGGTTTATTTAAAAATAAAAAAGTGAAGCAAAAGAGTATTGCCGGTCGCGGCAAATGCTATCTAATATCTTAAGCACCCGAGCTGCAGCCGGCGGAAATGAAAGGGAGAGGATAGTGAGGAGAAGTATAGACGGGAGCGACAGCAAGAAAGGACAGGGGAGAGCTTTGTACACTATTTACAAAATACACAAGTAATCAAGTTCGCGCCGCTCGCGCGCTAATGTCCAAGCATTGTCCGAAAATAAGTGCGCGCGAGCGGCCACTGCGCACAATCACAAAAGAAGTAAACTCTATGTACATAGCCGCGCGCACGTAGCGTCCTGTCTCGGACTAGATAAGCCTGTTCACCTACGCATGAAACTGTGACCATTTTGGGGCGTCCGTCACACGGCAGATGAAAGGGGAATGACCACGGCTTAATCGGATTAACCGCGACGTCCCGAGAACTCGTCGACGTCATCGGCCGGAGAGCCTCCTTCGAGGGGATTCTTCAGCCTCGTTCTTGACTTTTATCCGACCATAGCAAACGAAGCGTTAACCAGCACTCCCGTTCTCAGGCGTTAATACGCGCCGGCTGCGAAGCATGCAAAGTGGCCGCGCTGTACGGGCTGTGTTTCTGTTCTTCCGCGCACAGATGCCGCGAAGGCCGAGAAAATGCAGGAGGAAATTTTAGCGCACTGGAACAAAAACAACTGGTGGGGAGGAGATCCCCATCAGAGAGTGCCGCGTCCTTCGAGATACGGGCGAGCGGTGGTGAACGTGCGCCGTGGGGTGAGAATATTTTTAGCGCGCAGCACGCACAAGCTCATGTATCAGGCGTGCATACGGTATAAACTACATACACTATGCGCTCCAGTATGTTCTCAACGCTCGGCACCGTACGGCCTATTAAAAATACATGGGGCGGACACGGGGCTCCCCACCACGGAACAGCCGGTCTTAAGAATGTCGACCGGGCTGCAGGCGTCCTTTCCTGGTTTCGACAAGTAGGCGGAATTATACGGCTCGAAGTGAATGTTAGACTGCGCTACACTACCGCGTTAAGCAATGCGCCTCCCACGAGGCGCTATCAGCAACCGTTATCAACGGGTGGTACAAGCCAAAACAGCATTTGCTGAATGGACACAGACACTGCACTGCATTGACAGGATTAATACCGCGCAAGAGAGAGTGCGTAGCATGCAAATGGTGCATATTTTAGAGAACGACTATCGCTTACTTCAAAAGAAAATTCAGGCTTTGATACATGGCGCGTGCTGTGTACATTACGCCGCATGACACCGCCAATAGTTAACCAGTGTAGGCTTATGGGACGCCCTCTTGCGCCTAAAGGAACGTCGCCTAGGTTCGAGAGCTAACTAATTTTGTGCCGATCAAGACGCGTTGACCCACCACACAAGGTATCCAGTGCGCCAATCACTTTTGACACGCCGAATCGTCTGCCTTCAGCCTAACTCACTCTGCTGCGCGGAATAAGCTTTCAATTTGGTCAACTGTTTCCCCTCCCTTTCTTCCTTGAGGGAACGGAGAGGCGAAACGCATACGTGCAGCGCAAAAAACAAAAAAGAAAACAATATTGTGACGAAGAAGACGAAACTGGCAGTGGCGTGGGACGGAGCGCTCGCTCCACGCCAGCGCCCGTTAATTATCTCATTGCCATCAGTCATCTCGTCTCATTGTTCGGCTGGCCGTCACGTAACAATATGCAACGAGAATTTGGACACTGCACGTCAGTCTTGCGGTGAGACGGGAGAGCAAGTCGGCGCACTCTTTTTAGAACGCATGCGAATGTCTGCCAATCATCGCTCCGTTGAAGTTTATCTTTTTAGTTCGCAGAACCCGCCGCGGTGGCTCAGTGGTTTCGACGCTCGGCTGCATTTCAATGGAGAGGAAATGTAAAAACGCCCGCATGCTATCAGCTCAAGTCGAAGAGATCCAGTAGACGGAAATTAACTCGTAGCCCCCGACAACGGACTCCTTCACAGCCTTTGCGACGCTGTGGGGGCATTACATCCCACGTATCATACGACATTTTGTTTTAAGCATGTTCTCAAAAAGCCCCCAACAAGAGACAAATATTTTTTCTTCCGTTTTAATGTTCTGGGATCTGAGCTCAACAACGTTCGATAAGACTCAGGATGTTTGCGCTGTCAAATGAAAGCAGTGAAATCCGCAGCCAGAGCATAGCATGTGACAAGCATGTTGCAACTTCCTGATTTATGCTAGCAAGCTGACACAGGGTATGCGCCAATGGTTCCGCATTCAACCACGCAGTCTGTATACCAGGCCGCATATACACGTGCAAGACTAAATAGTCGCATCCATCGGGGTTGCATTATAGATCGCCTGTCGAGAACAAGAAAGGAAGCTGAAGACGGGTGATTCGCCTATCCTCGATACCAGCACGTACATTCATTGCTGACGAGGCCATGACGCAGTGAACGAAAGCACGAAACATTTGCCCGCATCGACTGCCGGCAAACCCTATAAATGTTCGAAAGGGGAGATGAGAGATGGCCTTTCTCTGCGCTGGTGCGACGTTAGAGGTCACCGTAGCAATTACGGCGGCTCTGGGCAGCCGATGCATTGTTTGTGTGATAGCCGAGCACTGAGCTCGACAACAAAGCTCGTTTGTTCCAGGGATGCCATCGTGGCAGATTAGGGCAGGCACCGCCGCGCGCGCTCGACAATTAACGGTCATGTATCCGATTGGAGGCGAGCGGTCGTCCGCCGTAGTTTATTAACGCAGTTGCTCCTTCTCCTGCGTTGAGTATCGACTAGCCTGCGTCATAAATTGACTTAGTACAGGTCAATACCGTGGACCTGCTTAGCACTTTAAATTTTCTCCTAGGTCTGAGCCAGCAGCAGCAAGCGCTCATTCGCACATCATCATCATCATCAGCCTGACTACGCCCACTGCAGGGCAAAGGCCTCTCCCATGTCTCTCCAATTAACCCTTTCCTTCGCCAGTTGCGGCCACCGTATTCCCGCAATTTTTTTTTTTTTGCATTCGCACATAAATAATAAAAATAAAAGGAAGACCAGGGAATCACTACCAAATATTACGGGGTACTTAAGCTCCGCAGTAAATGTATGACGCGAAAACGTTAATGGCTATTTGCTGCTTTGTTAATTATTACCTCTTTCCAATTACATATGCTCATTAGCATGCGTATACTATACCACGTGATACATCACAAGACACGCAGGTCTCTCTTTAACCAAGTCGCACGAACGTGCCTCAATAGCCGAGGACACTAAAGAAACCTCTCTTTTTCACAAGTTTTTTTATTCTTCCTTGAATCAAGCACCGTACATCACAGCCGCAGCACGCATATCTCACCGCACCAGTCATCCACTGCAAGTTGCACGCCCACCATCGCACACTACTACTTTTTCTGCATCGCTCTTTTCTCGAACAGCTTCAGACTGGAACGGCCTTCCCTATGATCTGGTCGTCATCGCTTCGCCATCTGTTTTTTAAGCGCGTGTAACAGATCATCTTCAATATTAATCATTGCTGTTTTTTTTTTCACATTTTCAAGTCTATTCCAACCCCTTATGTAACACCCCCTAAAAAGGGGGCCTTTAAGGAATAAAACTGAACTGAACTGAAAAAAGCCTCACTCGTCTTTAGGTTTGTGTAGCTCGCAACCCAAGGGTCATGGTTGGGACTCCCAACTAACTGCCAAGATTTTCATTTCGGCGTAATTCGTTTGCATCCTTACATGGCACAATGATATTTGAGTCATGCTGCAACCTCATAACCGCAATTTAACTTCGATTTTATTCATTTTCACTCCACAGCTCAACGTGCGACGTCACGACCCTGTCGGCCAATCGGGATTTTCTCGGAACGCCAACAACTGCGGCAATTTCTCCGCTGAGCGGGAGCTTAACGCTGTCGCCCAATAAGGAAAATTGAACAGCGTAACGAGCGAAGCTGGTCACGTGGCACAGTGCCACTCGATGCAGGAAAAGGAAAGGCGCCTATCGGCGTGGCCCAGTGCGTAAATTCGGCACGACAGACTAGCAAGCAACACACAACGAGGCAAGCCTCTTTCGAAATAGCTACCACGACTGTTCGACGCCGGGTAAAACACTGCCAGTATCCGACTTCGACACACAACCGGTTCCCTGGAAAGCAGTCGAAGCCACGGCCGCGGGATAGTACACTATATCGGCGCTGTGCGCTGCTCAATGCCACGCGCGCATCCGCACTGCGCCTGATCGGCTTGCCGGCGGAGGGGTCGGGCTATTTCGGTTGGAGCGCGCGCTCATGGAACCGCGGGATTCAGGGTAAACACTGCCCTGCAGGAGTGCAGCGCAGTCGACGATGAGGCGGCGGGTCTCCACATCTGGGTACCAGGGGGCTGTGTGCGAAGCAGTTTATGGTATACTCAGCAAGGCCTCCTTTATTACTCGGCCTCACTTTTATTTGGAGCGTGCAGGGGTTTAGAGATTCTCCCGCACGCCGCTTTCCAACCAGGACGGGCCGTCTAAATAAAGGAGCGAAGGGATGTTAATTTTGACGGAGATTTCTTTGTATTACGCACGTGCAGTCGCAGATAGTGGATCATTATAACCAGGGTCACGCAACGAGGAATTATTGAAAGGCAAAATTATTTTCCTATACACCTTCTAAACGTGATTTAGTCAAGATGAAGTCCGGAACCTACAGCAGTGAAAGGCAGCCTTGTGATGTGAGACTAATCGGTCGACTATGGATAAATGCTGTAGACCAGGGCTGTACAGGTCTCTATAGTAAACAGAGGTGGAAAACAGTAGGACCGAACAGATAAAACCGACTGGAATAATTCACAACCTCTGCCGAAGAAGCTATCTTGTCAGTCACTTTGTTTCAGCTATTCTTAGTTGTATTCAAAGTTTCTAGGCCCTTATCACGAAAAGCCAACTATTAACGTTGGAAGGGATGACCGCCGGATATCCAGGAAATACAGGTCACCAGAGGGCATAAAAGGGGATCCCGTGAGGTCATTTCGGAACAGTGGCAGAAACATTTAGTTGAGTTATAATTTGCCTCAAGCAGGCGCACGCGAGTGCGCCGTTTATACAGAGGTGCGTCCCCACGCACGTCGCGCTTCAAGTCGTGAGGTTCCCTTTCAAAAATTTGACAGTCTATAGACTGCGCATAGAATTCTGTCTGTAAAAGTATACAGGCTTTCCATAGACAAACCCTATATACTAGTCTGTAGGCAATACAAATCAAATAGGCAGTCTATAGACAACCTATATATTAATGGCCATACACTTTTAATATATTTTTTTTTCTGTATACAGTCTATATACGTACTAAGAACAGGCGAAAGGAAATATCTATAGGAAGGCAATAGATCTACACGAAGTCAAAAGAAAGTCTATCGACCATTACTTATAAGGGTCACATCATTGCGGTCACCTCGAACGACATCAGCCTCGCTTCAAATATTTTTGCAATGGTCCTTTGGACTCTCTCCCACATAACGCACGGTGCGTTGCGTCGCCGGCGGCTCGCGTTGGGCCATCTGCGCGCGGCTCGGGAGGCGCACCCTTCCTTTCCGGGGAAAGACGGATCTTTCTGGGTTCCTGACCGGCTGCAGAGGACGGGGGGGGGGGGGGGGGGACACTTCGGGACGCTCTATTTGCGGCCTCTGAGGCAGCGGATGATGGAGGCGCCCCTTTTGCGTCGCCTATGGCCGGGCCCTGGAGCTTTCCTCACATCTTTAATTTAAATTTGTATTTGCAAACGAGGACTGCGTGGTGGCGGTGACGACGTCTTCAAGTAGAGTAATCGCATTACTCGCCGAGCTACGGTCTATGCGGGTATATTCTATTTCGCGACGAAGAATGCGGCGGCTGAATTATTTTGCAACCCGAGACGTCGAGAGAGCGAGAGTCCGTCGGCGGCTCCTCTGAAGACAGGAGGAGCTCCCGTTTCTTCCGTCCCTGCCGACGACGAGTGCGAGACGACGAAGATGAAACGCGCGGCTTCTCTCCGGGGCCACGTTACCTGAAACCTACACGGCACAGCGAAACTCGGCTCCCCTCCGGTGAGCGGAACACGCCACGCGACACGCGGTCGTTGGGCTGCTTTTTACACGAAGAGCTATATGAGAAAGGCCTGTGCTTGGCAAGAATGCTCAGGACAGGGGGACAAAAGTTCAATAAAATGCATTCTCTCCCTTTCTCTCTGTCTTCTTGGCAAACGACGTCAGTTGCCGCAGCTCTGTTTAGTTTCTGCATGCGCGTATTTGCTCAGAGCAAAAGGTGTTCATGGGATTAAACAACGATTAAAAAAAATCTAAGGAAGATGTCCACAAAGGAGCACCCTGGAGTGTCCGCTCGACACACGGGCCGCAGGCTCACAGCAGCGGAGTGAAACGATGCGATTGGTCGGCCGGAAATCCGAACGGCACTCCGAGCGAAGACTGGACGCAACGCTAGCAAAACAATGGCACATGCTCTCGATATATATGATGGCAAGCAAATGGACACGCAAGAAGCCCATTTCGGCGATAACGCGGGGCCAGATGGGTTGCCCGGCAAAGGAGCGTGCCCCAGAAGGAAGCCTGCGACGCCCAGCCCTCAATCAGTTCCGGCAGAACTGCGCGCCGCCGGCTCGACCCAGCGCCCCCGAACGGCGGCAGACTGCACCGGGAAAGGACGGCCCTGCGCGGCCTAGTTTGGAGTTCCACGGAACGAGGAGAATTGCCGCATGAAGTCGCTTTTTTGTTTTTTGCGGAATTCCCTCTGCTCGCATTGTCTTAGTGCCAGGCGCAGGATTTCTTTTTTTTTTTTTCTCAGTAGTTAGAGTTGGTGGAGCACAATTTGCACGCTTTTCGGCACAAAACGGCCCTTGGCTGAAGTTATCTGCAGAATCTTTCGAGGTCGCCTGCGTTTAATCGCTGGTGCAGTTTGATTAGTCATGCACTTATTGTAGAAATGATGTAACAGGCACACTGCCAGACGTTCCGTACTAGTTACAGTGTGGAGCACCTTTCTTTTATTTAGGCATAAGAATGGGTCATTGTTTGTTGCATAGGTGCGTGTGTTTTCGGACAGCGAACTCGCAGGCTACGTTTTATCTGCAGCAATTTCGTGCTCTTAATTAAGCCAATTGATTCCACGATTGACTAGTCAGCGCAATGATTGTCTTTACGAATCCATACCCCAATTAATTTGCTAATTTGCGAACTTATACTGACAGAGTAGGTTTTATAATGAAGAATACACGCTGGACTGCGCACTTGAAAGTTCAAATTTACGTTCAAAAATTGTCGCGAGTCACTCGGAATCCAAGTGCGGACGTCTGCAGCGGACTCAGGGCAGCCGTACTGTAGAGGAAGTTAATTTCAATACATTTAGTTCAGCATATTGCACGGAGATTCGAAAAAGCGAGAAGCCGACAGACATGATTCATGGCCAGGGAAACCGCAAGTTTGTTTAATGTAGACTGGCAGTTGTGCACCATGCGCTAATGTATGCGATAATCTACACTCTATACAGGAATACGTTTATATGACAGCAGAAAAGGGAATAAACTGTCCTCCAGCGCACACCCTTTTATATAGAGGACAACTTATTCATTTTTTAATCCTTTCTGTTGCTGGCTGAAAAATGAGGTGTTATGTTTCTCGGTGTTAGTTTGTGGAGTTCCAACGTCCCAAAGCTACTCAGGCTATGAGGGACGCAGCAGTGAAGGGCTTCGGAGCGACTGTTATCGAGAACAGATGCGATATACAGTATGCTCGAAAGAAATGGCAAGCAAGAGACGCGGCCGGGGTTATGCACTCTCTGCGAGGTGCCTTTGCAAATTGCTTTCCAGTACTGTCGTGTGGACACCACTTCCGTAGGGTCGCGCATGGTCTCGCGTTGAACCGTCTCCTCTAGGGGGCATTAAAAGCTATACACGTGTCCAGAAATCATTCGCATTACAGAGCCAGAGAGACACGTGTGTGCAACTAGGGACCGACAGGTCTTTGATCTTGCTGCTTTAGAGATGGAGAGAGACTATTGAAGGTCGAATTGAGGCCCTAGTTGTGCTATGTTTCGAAGCGGAGTTTTGCACCTGGTGTGCTCGCTGCCGAATAACACTGTTGTTGAACTCCGCATCGAAACTTGGCGACTCCTCGTGGTCGCTTCGGGGTGGTTAACAGACTGTGAGACGGGCAGGCAGCTATTGATGGCGGCCTGCCACTTTAGTTTCTCTGCATTCTTAGTACGATAACATCAGAAGCTTCATTAGGCCAAAAGCGTCGTTGTTCATAAAATTAACCTATTGGCTGGGGGGGGGGGGGGGGGGGGGGGGGGGGGGGGGAATGACGACATCAGACGGGAGCATTCCCAATGGCTGGAGGGAATTGACGGCACTTCCGGTAAAGACGTCAACAGATCCCAATGCCATCGCATTGCCACCCTGTAAATTCTATAACTAAAGCGGAACACTTGGTATGAATGGCGCAGATAGCGTTACAATCACGTAACTCCCGAGATTCTCTCCGATGAGACAGTCAGATTTGAATAAAGAGGTTCTGCGGGCAGTATCGCAAGTATACACTCAGCGAAGCCTTTTCTCGGCAACAGAGCGAAAGCTACACGGGCGGAGCACCCGTAACTGGTCCACTCCGTCAAAAAATACCGTCCAACATTCGCCAGATATCAAAGCTGTTCAGCAGGTACCGCATCGGCTCGGGGAACGTTTAGTTCCGCCCACATGGTTTCGATCGGGGTGTCGGTGCGATTAACAGCGCGTATAGCGACTGGGGACGCTTGGCGCAGCGCGGACGTGTTTGAGTGGACCGAAAGCTCCTGCAGACAGATACGCATGCTGATGTTGCGAACGCGAAGAAGGCGCGAAAAGAAAAAAAAAAGACTGCCTCATCGGGCTCGAAGAAAGCGGAAGGCGAATGCGGCACACTCAGCACGGCGCGCTTGTCAGTTCTTGGAAATGAAGCATGGTTTCGTTTACTCAACGTACCAGCACTGCCACCGCAGCTGTGCACTCTCTCTCTCCCTTTCCCTCTCTCACGCACACAGTGTGCAAGCGCAGCAGAAACCGCTGTGCGCTTCCTGTCTGGCAGCGCACAGTCGCGGCGCTAACTGGAGCGGCAGTGCTGACGACGAGTCCCCGGGAAGCAAAGAAAACAGACGGAGAGTCCCCAGGAAAAGCTACAGAACTGAAGCTCCCTGCCAGCGGCGTATTTTTAGACGAACGGAGGAGCTCGACGCTCATCTGCACTGCCCATACACTGCGCACGAAGTGCCCCTCGTCCGCGGAGTGCTGTTCCCTGCAGGAACAGGGCCCGCGCAATGTCCGCTGGACCCCGATTGGCACACAAGCAACCGCTAGAGAACTGATTGATTGAGAGCTTTAACACATATTATAAATCTAGTATTCTCAGCATGGGACATGATTTGAAGCGCCTGATTAGGTATCCAAAAGACCTATTTTGCGATATAACGTTGCAGGATTTCTTTTCCGAAGCACCGGCTAAGTTTTGGGGATATATGTAAATCCGCCGACTAACGTGGCAGTTTGGGCATGTTTGTGTTCACTCCTGTCCGCCGAATAAGCAGCGGTGTTCTAATGTTAAGATGTTACATCATCCTTGTGTTTTTCTTGTTTTCTCTTTTTTTTATGTTTCGTGTACAATGTTATATGCAATGTCTCTTTGGTGTTACGGTCTGTTTTCTTTGGTTAAACCTGCCCACTGCTCAGTTGTAGAGTGTAAAGGGGGCGGACGCTTCGTCAGGCAACTTTTGATTGCCTTTTTGTTCGCCTCCTCGGCAACCAAGTGTTGTTGAAATAAATCTGAATCTGAATAATGTAGAAATAATTGAACAATTTAATAGCTTTTCATGCCTGTTTTTATTAAGGAGATGGTACACTGCCAGGTCTTTGTGACTTCTCTGCCCGTACTCCCATTCAGGATATTTAGACACCCGAGGAAGGTGTTCTGAACTTTGAGTAATACTACATCATCCTTGTGTGCTCGATGATAATCATTGCATTTGCCACAGCACCAGTGCAGAAATATCGCCCGGAATCTGTTCGTTGTTTAGTCACCTCCATGCCGATGGGTGGAATGACTGTAGCGTACAGCGTTGCACGATTATGGGTCCTGTGCCCTCCATGATGAGTGCCCGAGTGAACGCTCCGCATCGCAGGAAGAGGGGGGGGGGGGGGGGGGGGGGGGGGGTAAGTGGGAGGCATTCGCCTGAAAGTTGCTTTGTTCTAGCTCTGTTTACCCGCCTGTAGGTACCGGAAACAACATGTATCAAAGCAGACTATTATTTCTCGGGCAGCTTCTGGCATTAGTCTCTTGGGGAACGGTCCACAGGTAAAGCACCTCTACCGCCATTATGTTTAGCATAGCACCAGCGGGGGCAAATAAACAGCTTAGAGCACACTGCATGCCGGTACTGCACGTAACGTAAGATAAGCTGTACAGCAGCAGGCCAAGGGAAATTTTATGACCATTACAAAACCGGTGGGTAGCTGGCGGCATTGGGGACTGAACCCCACAGCTCCCGAACGCGAGGTGGATGCGCAAATCACAAGTGGTTACGGGACGTTTGGTGGCACCTGATTGGGGACATTTATCCTACTTCGGAAATGGGGACATTTTATCCGGGGACGTTTTTTTCGGAACCCGTCATCATCCAAACAGCACAGTTTCCGCAGATCCTCCTTTGAGGAGCGTTCTCCGCATCCTTCCTGAGTTGTAACCGTCTGTATCCGCTAATGGCGAGTTTTTTTATACGACCATTTGGCCCTTTTTGAGCCCATGGCAGCCGCAAACCATTACAGGTGAAACCGTAGATCGAACAGTGATAATTGCCGATCGTGATTGAGTACGCGGAGTCCAACTTGCGTTATCGGACGCCTTCGCTTCATACACGACGGTCTATAATGAATAGCCGCAAATACGCCGGCACGATAGCGTGCACTCCTCAATGCATCCACGCCGCTGACGGAGCCACCGACGAGGATGTCTCACTTCTCTCTCTCTCATTGCTGCCAGTCACGATGAAAGTCCTTCGAGCGGGAGCGACTCGAAGCGCGCCCGTCGGCCTCTCTCCGCCTTCGAGGAACTGTGTCACAGGGTCGCGGCGGGACGGCAACACCCCCCGCCGTGGCGAGAGAGTTGTTGCGCGCGGGCCAAGTCGAAACGGAAGCTCCGTGCGAGCCGCGCCGTTTCTGTGGCAGCCTCGTCGCGACATTGCACAGCGGTCCGCGCGCCGCTGTTGACACTTGTGACAGTCATTCTCAACGCCTCTGTGTTTTCTGGGCCCTTTGTTTACTCTTAGTCTTTTGTCTGCGTTTCGAAAACGTCGTCGACATCTTCGAAAGTGCGCCAAGGTATACGTCGCCTACTCGGCGTGTTCGGCGGTCCTCGCGCAAGCGCTTCGTGACACTGCCTGTTGTTACGCATGGTTTAAAAGCCCGTTCCGCGTTTATACGGCGCAGCGCGTAGAGTCAAGCGTGCGGGGCTCGCTTCTTGTCCCAACGTGCGTGGGAGCACGCGAACTCGTCTTGGTAGGGCAAGGACCTCGGGCGACTGCGAAAGGAGTCCCTCAGCCACGCAGTGAAGTCCAGGCCTGCAAACCGTTACGCGCCCTCTCGATCGGACTGCTCTTGCCGATCGCTTGGCTCCGCTTTCTGGTGCACCGTTCAGGCATTTTAGTTTCGATCGATTTGAGCGCAGGCATGCTTTATAGGCTGCATCCATGGGTTAATCTCGGGCCCCTGAATGTCATTGATACGCTCGCCGGCACCGTGCAGATGTAATGATTCAGTATATTACTGACAAAGACAATGGGTGTCCAAACATAGGGCCTTACGAAGATGAATTGGATGTGCAGTCGTGACCATAATGTTACAGAGCACGCTTCGGCGATTAAACTCATTTCACGTCTTACCTATTTAAATAAATAATTTATACTATGTTAGGAAACGACGCTGATGAACTCACGTAAAAATTAAAAAAAAAAACAAAATCACTAGGTGTGTGCGAATATTCGAAATTTTCGAATATAATTCGAATATTAAAATTTTGCTATTCGTATTCGATTCGAAATGTAAGTATTCGTGTTGTTTCGATTATTCGATCCCATGCGAATATTCGTATTTAGCCGAATATTTTATTGCGAGCACCGGCGTACATTTCGGTGCACAAGTCCAATCGACAGAGACATAACAACATGGCGACGTCCAGAGCCATGCGTAATGTTGGGCCATGTCGTAGCTGACCGTGCTTGGGAGGATTCTTTGTGGCTATACCTGCGAAGCTGGCATAGTCAAAGCTGTGCACGAAGTACCTCGCAATACCTGCCACTTCAGTGCCAAGTGAGAGGGAATTACCTGTCTCTGGAGAAGTCGTTTCAGCTAGAAGGGAACGACTCCTGCCTGACCATGTGGAGCAGCTGGTTTTCCTTCACAACAACCTTTAATGTTCATCCCAGGAACGCGCTTTTGCGCTGATGGCAAGTTAGCCTTAATCAATGCTGTGTACTGGCCATTTGCTGTGAAAATTCCGCTCTTCTAAGAATAATGTTCTAGACTTCGATACTTTCTGTGCAGCCACACACACCTTTTGTGTTCATTTACTTATTGACAGTTGAGCTGTGATGTTCTTGGATGCTCAAATAAATGTTTTGCAGTGGTTAAATGCGTCTTTCCTTCACTATTCGATATTCGATTCGATATTCGGAACTAAGTATTCGTATTCGATTCGTATTCGAAAAATTTGATATTCGCACACCCCTAAAAATCACATCTCCACCGAAGGCGTCAGAACAGTTAAATTGCCGAAGCGCGCTACGTATTATTTTGGGGCAGTGTACAGCAGCCGGAAACAAAACAAAAGAAAAAAAAACACCCACGTGTGACGTTGTTTTCTGCTGTATAGCTGGCTGTGAGACCTCGCATTTAAACGTAGCTTCAGCCTTAGTAACTTAACGCGAGTGGCCCTTTGTGCACCGGATTTAAAACAACCCACAAAACCCACAAAAATGTGATCCCATCTTCAAAGAAAAAAAAGAACAAATGAGCTCAACACTGCAACACGGCTGCCGCCATTGTGGTTTCGTGCTGCGAGCGCTTAGAATCGCCCACGAATATAATTTCACGTCGTTGCAGACGTTTGCACAAAAATTTTTAAAGGTGCTCAATTCCTTGGCAGTTTTCGTCATCGACTGCGTGCGCACTGCAGGAGAGCGCCGATGTAATAAAAGTATGGCTGGCTGTTCCACGCTCTGATGTTTAAATCTCCTGTAGTTGATACTCACTGCAATAATTTTGCTTCATGTATTAGTAGAGCGGAAAGAGCAGAAAAAAAAAGAAAAGGCACGGCAGTCATCTGCCACCCTGCGCCGGGGTAAGGGAAGACGGGATCGAAAGGAAAACAGGAGATGAGGCGAAAGAACTGGACGCCGCTTCCACAACCTATCGCGCAAGCATGTCAAATGCAGGAACCACGGGATGGATACACGTGGGCCGCACGCAGCAATAGGGGATATTCAAAATTCCGCAAGTGCGCTTTCCCGCATAACAATGTTGCCCAAAACAAGATGGCTGACCATGCCTTTCCAGCTGAAACAAAGCAAGAAAGACTAGTTTTTTGTTTGATCCTTCCAAAATACGTTTCTTACATTCTGTTCACACCTTTAGCGCCTGTCCTGTAGCTCACGTAGTTTCTTTATAGCGAAGTCGGCCATCTTGTTTTTGGCATCATAGTTAGGCGGGAAAGCGCACTTGCGGACGATCGCTGGGGCCACCGTCCGAACATCCGGCTGTTCTCCACCAGCATACCATAGTGGAGGGCGCCCGAGTTCTGGGCACAGTTGCGTATTGCTTTGCCGGTTTGCCTGCAAAGAAGGGCAAAGAGCACGATGGATCGTCTCGTCAATGCCGCAGCCGTGGTAGGCGGGACTGTTAGCCGTGCAGATGAGGAATGAGTTCGTAAATGCAGCGCCGAGCCACACAGATAGCGCAGCAGGGTTGCTCCAGGTAACGGTAGCGCGGACGGAAGAATCAAACGGAGGCACCATGCCTTCGCCGCGACACGGTAGCTAGCGCTTTTTAAAAAATACAAGACACAACAAAAGACGGGACACTCGCGAGACATCTGCAACTAACCCGACTTTCTTCTTCAATCACTCCGCCTTCGCCGATGCCATGACTGGCGCTAATATTTGACGGCACCCTTTGCCATTTACACTAAGGGAGTGATTAGTCGTTGACATCCACCCGAGCGCAGCCATGCGGCTACAAAGGAAAGCTATGCAGCTTTCTCAGAAACTTCGCAGTTAAAGAAAAATTCGTCCTGGTCCGGGGTTCGAACCCGGGACCACCGCTTCACCGGAGCAGTCGCTCTACCAACTGAGCTAACCGGGGCGGCAAGCTTATGACAGGGCGACAGCGAATTGATCAATAACTCGAAGTGGGAACAGTGTTGGTGAAATATGTTGGTCAAAACAGCGACGTCTGTCCCCTCTCGTTCACACTTGGCTGTTCGACGCGCAGGATGCGGAGAACGGCAGGGCCAGATGCGCCTCTGACGGGACTCAATTTCCGGCGTGAGTGAGCGCCGTAAAACAGCTTTTCGCAACACCCGTCAGCAGACTTCTTCCAAGGGTACGACACTTGCTGCTATTCGTGCCGTTGTTAAAACACATCAACAGAAACCCACCCGCGGTGAACAAGAACCAGCTACCCCAACAGCAAGTTCTCTTAATCTGCAATGGCACGGCCAAAATGAGGGGCCTCTTTGAAACTCGGAATGAGGCGTCGAAATGAGGCGCAACCGTGAAACTCGGCATTCCGATACGCTCACGTACGGCGGAAGCGGGTAAGCGCGCCCATAGTATAATAAGCCTAGCTTAGGTCGCGCGCCGGTGCGCTCAGATATTCGAAACGCGTTTTGTTTATTTTTTTTTCCTGGCTTCTAGGTCACCTTAATCTGTTCCCTCCCTGAGCGGCGGGTTCTTGTTTTTCCGCGTAATAGGCCGGTAGCTGTGAATACTGCATATCCTGCCTTCCGTATACGGCGCAGAGTATACAATTGATGTAGAAGCGTCTCTCATAGCCTTTGTCGCTTTGGGACGTTAAACCCCATAAACCACACCAAACCACAATTCATGTAGAACGTTTGTTGGGTGGCGTTCTCGGCTTTGTATGTCTCGTGATTTCCCCTGTCGCAACAGAGGACGCCGTTGTTGGATCTCCTGGCCCATTAGCGACTAGAGCTATCATAAGCTAAACATAGCCCTATGTCTGTTTGTTGCACTAAAGGAATAACATTGTGGCAAATATTTTAAAGTGAGAAACTTTATCAGAATCTTTAGAGAAATCGAGATAATTAAGGTCCATTTTTCCGCGGGGACGGATCACGAACCAATTCAACTAAATGTGTGATCATTGGCGTCGACCTGTTATGACATGCCGGTTAATCCACTATTGCACTTAATCCGTGGCTAATCCCCTAACAATTTCAAGAGCCAGGATGTCATGCTAGCAGATACAAAGAGACTAAGCACGACACCATTAAAACAGGTCGGTGCCATTGGCTGAAGGAGCATCTTTTCTCACTACCCTTATAAAAGTGGTCTATAGACAGTCTATAGACTTCTTATTCACTATTGACTTCCTGTAGATATTGTTTTTTGTCTATTCATAGTCTATAGACTGTCTATAGATAAAATTGTACTTAAAGTTTGGTTCGGTTTGGTTTATTAGGGTTTAACGTCCCAAAGCGATTAAGGCTATGAGGGACGCCGTAGTGAAGGGCTGCGGAAATTTCGACCACCTGGGGTTCTTTAACGTACACTGACATCGCACAGCACAGGGGTCTCTAGAATTTCGCCTCCATAGAAATTCAACCGCCGCGGCCGGGGTCGAACCCGCGTCTTTCGGGCCAGCAGCCGAGCGCCATAACCACTGAGCCACCGCGGCGGGGTGTACTAAAAGAGTATGGCCACAAATCTACAGATTATCTATCGACTGCCTGTGGCATTTGTATTGCCTATAGACTGTTATCTAGGATTTGTCTATAGACAGTCTATAGATTTTATAGACAGAAGTCCATAGACACTCTATAGACTGTCTAAAACTTTTTGTAAGGACATATAGCTCCGTCTATCCAGCCCTAACAACATGTACGACTACATTCTAGAAAGAAAAAAAATCACCCGCCCACCTCTATATATACTCAGAGAAAGAATATCTTGCACAGCGCACCCATTACTGTACAAGCACATGCATGTCTATGTACACACAGGCGGCAGTGAGCTGCCTAAACGTCAGTGAAATATACGCGTAGTCACCACAGCGGCTCGTGTCAGGCAATCTGCAGACGACGGCCCATGCCTGACACGTATTCCACAGCAGCATGTATAGGCGTTGGAAACCGGCTGATTTACGCATCTGCTGCATCGGTGCCAGGAAACTGCTACGCCTGCACTTCGAACTTGCCACGCATGAAATAAAACAAAAAAGCGCACTAAAAAGCATACAAGTTCGAGTGTTGCGAGCGTCTGAGCGTCGAAAGAAAACCGGCGAAGCCGCGTTAAACGATCCTACGATATGCTTCCCGGCCTTTCGGAAGATCAGACCGCGGTGCGAATATTTATAGCCCCGCGTCGAAAAGAAAACACAGAAACCGCGATTCGCGAAGAGTTAAAGAGCGAAGCTCGTAATACAAACCCCATTCTTTAAAAGAAACAGATACAGAAAAAAAAAAAACATAAAGAGAGAGAAGAGAAATGTACACTGGTTCTACTCTAGTGAGATCCGAGTTTGCTTATGCCTAAAAGTTGGCGCCGTTGCAAATGCGGCGACGAGAGCAAATGGGGCAACGCTAGGGAGATCGATCGCGGGTTTAATTGATGCACGGCGTACGCGAAAAGCGAACGCACCCGACGGTGTTTAAGCGAACAAAAAAAGAAGAAAACCTGCAGTGAACGACCGCACGCTCCTGTGAGGAAGAAATCGCTACACGTGTGCTCAGCACCCTTTGAATGGGAGTCGCCGTCGCGACAAAGCCAGCGCGGTGAGCGTGCGCGATTTCGGCATTCCCTAAGCTGCACTGCTATTTCTCTTTTGATATTAACCGAGGGTGGCTTACTGATCTCATTATACTTTCCAGAACTTTCTGCTTCCACTACAGCGGTTGCCATTTTTAACACGCGGCGGAGCCTATTTGGAGCTGCGACTGTTCTGGGAATATCGAAAGCGCGCCTGTCCTCCCACGGTCCACATTTTCATAATGGGGAAATGTGGATCACATTTCCGCCTGACGCGCTCCGAGGGTGCGCGTTGTAAATCCCCAGTCGGCGCTGTGTGGCAGAGCGAACAGCGCGATGCCTCAGAAACAAACAAAAAACTAAAAGAAAGAAAAAGGAGAACGCCGGTGCCGATTCAAAGATATCTTGATTAAGGCTGCCGCGCGGCAGTCGAGAAAGCAGTGAGATCCAAATGGGCTTCTGCCACACCGAATACGAGCGGCGAAGTGTTCACCGTGGCTGAATGAGGCGAGGAGAAAGATTTAGTAGAATGGGCGGTTGGGAAACGAGTGCGATTAGAGCACGCGGAAATAACTACAACACGCGCAGATATAAGGCGGTGCTCCGAGTACTGTTGTACCCGTATAGCGAAATGGCATTCGCTGCACTGCAAAACTATAAATGAGCGCAGAAAAGAGGACGAAAGAAGAGAGATAAAAATGGCAGCCGACGGAGCAGATTTCTCAGCCCCGCTACCACCCGGTACGGCGCTGAAGGCTTGTTTGGCAACTACGCGCTCGGTCACTGCGGTGGTCCCAGCATGCTCGGGCGACATGTGAGAGGGAAGGAAAGTGTAGCACAGCTCTTTTGACCATGTGAACATTCATAGCCCTAAAAAGCACAGCCGGACAGAGAGAACAACACGCGGTATAGGAAAGTTTTTTTTTTTTTTTTTTAGTGGGTAACCACTAATCAGATGGGTAACAACCGCCAGCAGAATGGTCCGTTGTCTGCTTGCACTGTCTGGCGCTCAGTACCACGGCACTGCCCGTTCTTCGTTGTCTCGTACGAAGAGCAAATCCGTGCTTCTGCGCTGATTCAATGCAGTAAACATTGCCTGTAGTTTTTCGAGCTCGGCAGACGGTGATGGCAATCAACATTATTGGTCGAGTGGGCTGAACGGACACAAAATGAGTGGGACCCGTTGAACAGGAAATATAACTTATCTGCGGCGGCCTAGTGGCTTGACCATACGCGTCACACGCATAATGCGCGGGGTTCGATTCCCAGCGCCGCCGTGTACCCACCGATCATACTAAGGGTACAGCTTCCCCCTGGCTATATAGTGCTCGGCTTGCTTAGCGTGAAATGCTTGCGAAATGGATCTTTGA